>NW_027256205.1:0-26081 GCF_045679555.1 Salvelinus alpinus
GCAGTAGATCTAGCTGGTCTGTCATAATATAATAGCGACAGTAGATCTAGCTGGTCTGTCATAATGTAATAGAGACAGTAGATCTAGCTGGTCTGTCATAATATAATAGAGACAGTAGATCTAGCTGGTCTGTCATAATATAATAGAGACAGTAGATCTAGCTGGTCTGTCATAATATAATAGAGACAGTATATCTAGCTGGTCTGTCATAATATAATAGAGACAGTAGATCTAGCTGGTCTGTCATAATATAATAGAGACAGTAGATCTAGCTGGTTTGTCATAATATAATAGAGACAGTAGATCTAGCTGGTCTGTCATAATATAATAGAGACAGTAGATCTAGCTGGTCTGTCATAATACAGTAGATCTAGCTGGTCTGTCGGATAATAGAGACAGTAGATCTAGCTGGTCTGTCATAATATAATAGAGACAGTAGATCTAGCTGGTCTGTCATAATATAATAGAGACATTATATCTAGCTGGTCTGTCAAAATATAATAGAGACAATATATCTAGCTGGTCTGTCATAATATAATAGAGACAGTAGATCTAGCTGGTCTGTCATAATATAATAGCGACAGTAGATCTAGCTGGTCTGTCATAATATAATAGAGACAGTAGATCTAGCTGGTCTGTCATAATATAATAGAGACAGTAGATCTAGCTGGTCTGTCATAATATAATAGAGACAGTATATCTAGCTGGTCTTTCATAATATAATAGAGACAGTAGATCTAGCTGGTCTGTCATAATATAATAGAGACAGTAGATCTAGCTGGTTTGTCATAATATAATAGAGACAGTAGATCTAGCTGGTCTGTCATAATATAATAGAGACAGTAGATCTAGCTGGTCTGTCATAATATAATAGAGACAGTATATCTAGCTGGTCTTTCATAATATAATAGAGACAGTAGATCTAGCTGGTCTGTCATAATATAATAGAGACAGTAGATCTAGCTGGTCTGTCATAATATAATAGCGACAGTAGATCTAGCTGGTCTGTCATAATATAATAGCGACAGTAGATCTAGCTGATCTGTCATAATGTAATAGAGACAGTAGATCTAGCTGGTCTGTCATAATATAATAGACACTGTAGATCTAGCTGGTCTTTCATAATATAATAGAGACAGTAGATCTAGCTTGTCTGTCATTATATAATAGAGACAATATATCTAGCTGGTCTGTCAAAATATAATAGAGACAATATATCTAGCTGGTCTGTCATACTGTAATAGAGGCAGTAGATCTAGCTGGTCTGTCATAATATAATAGCGACAGTAGATCTAGCTGGTCTGTCATAATGTAATAGAGACAGTAGATCTAGCTGGTCTGTCATAATATAATAGAGACAGTAGATCTAGCTGGTCTGTCATAATATAATAGAGACAGTATATTTAGCTGGTCTTTCATAATATAATAGAGACAGTAGATCTAGCTGGTCTGTCATAATATAATAGAGACAGTAGATCTAGCTGGTCTGTCATAATATAATAGCGACAGTAGATCTAGCTGGTCTGTCATAATATAATATAGACAGTAGATCTAGCTGGTCTGTCATAATATACTAGCGACAGTAGATCTAGCTGGTCTGTCATAATATAATAGAGACAGTATATCTAGCTGGTCTTTCATAATATAATAGAGACAGTAGATCTAGCTGGTCTGTCATAATATAATAGAGACAGTAGATCTAGCTGGTCTGTCATAATATAATAGCGACAGTAGATCTAGCTGGTCTGTCATAATATAATAGCGACAGTAGATCTAGCTGATCTGTCATAATGTAATAGAGACAGTAGATCTAGCTGGTCTGTCATAATATAATAGACACTGTAGATCTAGCTGGTCTTTCATAATATAATAGAGACAGTAGATCTAGCTGGTCTGTCATAATATAATAGAGACAATATATCTAGCTGGTCTGTCATAATATAATAGAGACAATATATCTAGCTGGTCTGTCATAATATAATAGAGACAGTAGATCTAGCTGGTCTGTCATACTGTAATAGAGGCAGTAGATCTAGCTGGTCTGTCATAATATAATAGAGACAGTAGATCTAGCTGGTCTGTCATAATATAATAGAGACAGTAGATCTAGCAAGTCTGTCATAATATAATAGAGACAGTAGATCTAGCTGGTCTGTCATAATATAATAGAGACAGTAGATCTAGCTGGTCTGTCATAATATAATAGCGACAGTAGATCTAGCTGGTCTGTCATAATATAATAGAGACAGTAGATCTAGCTGGTCTGTCAAAATATAATAGAGACAATATATCTAGCTGGTCTGTCATACTGTAATAGAGGCAGTAGATCTAGCTGGTCTGTCATAATATAATAGCGACAGTAGATCTAGCTGGTCTGTCATAATGTAATAGAGACAGTAGATCTAGCTGGTCTGTCATAATATAATAGAGACAGTAGATCTAGCTGGTCTGTCATAATATAATAGAGACAGTAGATCTAGCTGGTCTTTCATAATATAATAGAGACAGTATATCTAGCTGGTCTTTCATAATATAATAGAGACAGTAGATCTAGCTGGTCTGTCATAATATAATAGAGACAGTAGATCTAGCTGGTTTGTCATAATATAATAGAGACAGTAGATCTAGCTGGTCTGTCATAATATAATAGAGACAGTAGATCTAGCTGGTCTGTCATAATATAATAGAGACAGTATATCTAGCTGGTCTTTCATAATATAATAGAGACAGTAGATCTAGCTGGTCTGTCATAATATAATAGAGACAGTAGATCTAGCTGGTCTGTCATTATATAATAGAGACAATATATCTAGCTGGTCTGTCAAAATATAATAGAGACAATATATCTAGCTGGTCTGTCATACTGTAATAGAGGCAGTAGATCTAGCTGGTCTGTCATAATATAATAGCGACAGTAGATCTAGCTGGTCTGTCATAATGTAATAGAGACAGTAGATCTAGCTGGTCTGTCATAATATAATAGAGACAGTAGATCTAGCTGGTCTGTCATAATATAATAGAGACAGTATATCTAGCTGGTCTTTCATAATATAATAGAGACAGTAGATCTAGCTGGTCTGTCATAATATAATAGAGACAGTAGATCTAGCTGGTTTGTCATAATATAATAGAGACAGTAGATCTAGCTGGTCTGTCATAATATAATAGAGACAGTAGATCTAGCTGGTCTGTCATAATATAATAGAGACAGTATATCTAGCTGGTCTTTCATAATATAATAGAGACAGTAGATCTAGCTGGTCTGTCATAATATAATAGAGACAGTAGATCTAGCTGGTCTGTCATAATATAATAGCGACAGTAGATCTAGCTGGTCTGTCATAATATAATAGCGACAGTAGATCTAGCTGATCTGTCATAATGTAATAGAGACAGTAGATCTAGCTGGTCTGTCATAATATAATAGAGACAGTAGATCTAGCTGGTCTGTCATAATATAATAGAGGCAGTAGATCTAGCTGGTCTGTCATTATATAATAGAGGCAGTATATCTAGCTGGTCTGTCAAAATATAATAGAGACAATATATCTAGCTGGTCTGTCATAATATAATAGAGACAGTAGATCTAGCTGGTCTGTCATAATATAATAGAGACAGTAGATCTAGCTGGTCTGTCATAATATAATAGAGACAGTAGATCTAGCTGGTCTGTCATAATATAATAGAGACAGTAGATCTAGCTGGTCTGTCATAATATAATAGAGACAGTATATTTAGCTGGTCTTTCATAATATAATAGAGACAGTAGATCTAGCTGGTCTGTCATAATATAATAGAGACAGTAGATCTAGCTGGTCTGTCATAATATAATAGAGACAGTAGATCTAGCTGGTCTGTCATAATATAATAGAGACAGTAGATCTAGCTGGTCTGTCATAATATACTAGAGACAGTAGATCTAGCTGGTCTGTCATAATATAATAGAGACAGTATATCTAGCTGGTCTTTCATAATATAATAGAGACAGTAGATCTAGCTGGTCTGTCATAATATAATAGAGACAGTAGATCTAGCTGGTCTGTCATAATATAATAGCGACAGTAGATCTAGCTGGTCTGTCATAATATAATAGAGACATTAGATCTAGCTGATCTGTCATAATGTAATAGAGACAGTAGATCTAGCTGGTCTGTCATAATATAATAGAGACATTAGATCTAGCTGGTCTGTCATAATATAATAGAGACATTAGATCTAGCTGGTCTGTCATAATGTAATAGAGACATTAGATCTAGCTGGTCTGTCATAATGTAATAGAGACATTAGATCTAGCTGGTCTGTCATAATGTAATAGAGACATTAGATCTAGCTGGTCTGTCATAATATAATAGAGACATTAGATCTAGCTGGTCTGTCATAATGTAATAGAGACAGTAGATCTAGCTGGTCTGTCATAATATAATAGAGACATTAGATCTAGCTGGTCTGTCATAATGTAATAGAGACATTAGATCTAGCTGGTCTGTCATAATATAATAGAGACATTAGATCTAGCTGGTCTGTCATAATGTAATAGAGACAGTAGATCTAGCTGGTCTGTCATAATATAATAGAGACATTAGATCTAGCTGGTCTGTCATAATGTAATAGAGACATTAGATCTAGCTGGTCTGTCATAATATAATAGAGACATTAGATCTAGCTGGTCTGTCATAATATAATAGAGACATGTAGATCTAGCTGGTCTGTCATAATATAATAGAGACATTAGATCTAGCTGGTCTGTCATAATGTAATAGAGACATTAGATCTAGCTGGTCTGTCATAATATAATAGAGACATTAGATCTAGCTGGTCTGTCATAATATAATAGAGACATTAGATCTAGCTGGTCTGTCATAATATAATAGAGACAGTAGATCTAGCTGGTCTGTCATAATATAATAGAGACATGTAGATCTAGCTGGTCTGTCATAATATAATAGAGACATTAGATCTAGCTGGTCTGTCATAATATAATAGAGACAGTAGATCTAGCTGGTCTGTCATAATATAATAGAGACATTAGATCTAGCTGGTCTGTCATAATGTAATAGAGACAGTAGATCTAGCTGGTCTGTCATAATATAATAGAGACATTAGATCTAGCTGGTCTGTCATAATATAATAGAGACATTAGATCTAGCTGGTCTGTCATAATATAATAGAGACAGTAGATCTAGCTGGTCTGTCATAATATAATAGAGACATGTAGATCTAGCTGGTCTGTCATAATATAATAGAGACATTAGATCTAGCTGGTCTGTCATAATATAATAGAGACATTAGATCTAGCTGGTCTGTCATAATATAATAGAGACAGTAGATCTAGCTGGTCTGTCATAATATAATAGAGACATTAGATCTAGCTGGTCTGTCATAATGTAATAGAGACATTAGATCTAGCTGGTCTGTCATAATATAATAGAGACAGTAGATCTAGCTGGTCTGTCATAATATAATAGAGACAGTAGATCTAGCTGGTCTGTCATAATATAATAGAGACAGTAGATCTAGCTGGTCTGTCATAATATAATAGAGACATTAGATCTAGCTGGTCTGTCATAATGTAATAGAGACATTAGATCTAGCTGGTCTGTCATAATATAATAGAGACAGTAGATCTAGCTGGTCTGTCATAATATAATAGAGACAGTAGATCTAGCTGGTCTGTCATAATATAATAGAGACATGTAGATCTAGCTGGTCTGTCATAATATAATAGAGACATTAGATCTAGCTGGTCTGTCATAATATAATAGAGACAGTAGATCTAGCTGGTCTGTCATAATGTAATAGAGACATTAGATCTAGCTGGTCTGTCATAATATAATAGAGACATTAGATCTAGCTGGTCTGTCATAATGTAATAGAGACATTAGATCTAGCTGGTCTGTCATAATATAATAGAGACAGTAGATCTAGCTGGTCTGTCATAATATAATAGAGACATTAGATCTAGCTGGTCTGTCATAATATAATAGAGACAGTAGATCTAGCTGGTCTGTCATAATGTAATAGAGACAGTAGATCTAGCTGGTCTGTCATAATATAATAGAGACAGTAGATCTAGCTGGTCTGTCATAATATAATAGAGACATTAGATCTAGCTGGTCTGTCATAATATAATAGAGACATTAGATCTAGCTGGTCTGTCATAATATAATAGAGACAGTAGATCTAGCTGGTCTGTCATAATATAATAGAGACATTAGATCTAGCTGGTCTGTCATAATATAATAGAGACATTAGATCTAGCTGGTCTGTCATAATATAATAGAGACATTAGATCTAGCTGGTCTGTCATAATATAATAGAGACAGTAGATCTAGCTGGTCTGTCATAATATAATAGAGACATGTAGATCTAGCTGGTCTGTCATAATGTAATAGAGACAGTAGATCTAGCTGGTCTGTCATAATATAATAGAGACATTAGATCTAGCTGGTCTGTCATAATGTAATAGAGACATTAGATCTAGCTGGTCTGTCATAATATAATAGAGACATTAGATCTAGCTGGTCTGTCATAATATAATAGAGACAGTAGATCTAGCTGGTCTGTCATAATATAATAGAGACATTAGATCTAGCTGGTCTGTCATAATATAATAGAGACATTAGATCTAGCTGGTCTGTCATAATATAATAGAGACATTAGATCTAGCTGGTCTGTCATAATATAATAGAGACATTAGATCTAGCTGGTCTGTCATAATATAATAGAGACATTAGATCTAGCTGGTCTGTCATAATATAATAGAGACATTAGATCTAGCTGGTCTGTCATAATGTAATAGAGACATTAGATCTAGCTGGTCTGTCATAATATAATAGAGACAGTAGATCTAGCTGGTCTGTCATAATATAATAGAGACATTAGATCTAGCTGGTCTGTCATAATATAATAGAGACATTAGATCTAGCTGGTCTGTCATAATATAATAGAGACATTAGATCTAGCTGGTCTGTCATAATATAATAGAGACAGTAGATCTAGCTGGTCTGTCATAATATAATAGAGACATTAGATCTAGCTGGTCTGTCATAATATAATAGAGACATTAGATCTAGCTGGTCTGTCATAATATAATAGAGACAGTAGATCTAGCTGGTCTGTCATAATATAATAGAGACAGTAGATCTAGCTGGTCTGTCATAATATAATAGAGACATTAGATCTAGCTGGTCTGTCATAATGTAATAGAGACATTAGATCTAGCTGGTCTGTCATAATATAATAGAGACATTAGATCTAGCTGGTCTGTCATAATATAATAGAGACATTAGATCTAGCTGGTCTGTCATAATATAATAGAGACATTAGATCTAGCTGGTCTGTCATAATATAATAGAGACATTAGATCTAGCTGGTCTGTCATAATGTAATAGAGACATTAGATCTAGCTGGTCTGTCATAATATAATAGAGACATTAGATCTAGCTGGTCTGTCATAATGTAATAGAGACATTAGATCTAGCTGGTCTGTCATAATATAATAGAGACATTAGATCTAGCTGGTCTGTCATAATGTAATAGAGACATTAGATCTAGCTGGTCTGTCATAATATAATAGAGACATTAGATCTAGCTGGTCTGTCATAATATAATAGAGACATTAGATCTAGCTGGTCTGTCATAATATAATAGAGACAGTATATCTAGCTGGTCTGTCATAATATAATAGAGACATTAGATCTAGCTGGTCTGTCATAATGTAATAGAGACATTAGATCTAGCTGGTCTGTCATAATATAATAGAGACATTAGATCTAGCTGGTCTGTCATAATATAATAGAGACATTAGATCTAGCTGGTCTGTCATAATATAATAGAGACATTAGATCTAGCTGGTCTGTCATAATGTAATAGAGACATTAGATCTAGCTGGTCTGTCATAATATAATAGAGACATTAGATCTAGCTGGTCTGTCATAATGTAATAGAGACATTAGATCTAGCTGGTCTGTCATAATATAATAGAGACAGTAGATCTAGCTGGTCTGTCATAATATAATAGAGACATTAGATCTAGCTGGTCTGTCATAATATAATAGAGACAGTAGATCTAGCTGGTCTGTCATAATATAATAGAGACATTAGATCTAGCTGGTCTGTCATAATATAATAGAGACAGTAGATCTAGCTGGTCTGTCATAATATAATAGAGACATTAGATCTAGCTGGTCTGTCATAATATAATAGAGACATTAGATCTAGCTGGTCTGTCATAATGTAATAGAGACATTAGATCTAGCTGGTCTGTCATAATGTAATAGAGACATTAGATCTAGCTGGTCTGTCATAATATAATAGAGACATTAGATCTAGCTGGTCTGTCATAATATAATAGAGACATTAGATCTAGCTGGTCTGTCATAATGTAATAGAGACATTAGATCTAGCTGGTCTGTCATAATATAATAGAGACATTAGATCTAGCTGGTCTGTCATAATATAATAGAGACATTAGATCTAGCTGGTCTGTCATAATATAATAGAGACATTAGATCTAGCTGGTCTGTCATAATATAATAGAGACATTAGATCTAGCTGGTCTGTCATAATATAATAGAGACATTAGATCTAGCTGGTCTGTCATAATATAATAGAGACATTAGATCTAGCTGGTCTGTCATAATATAATAGAGACATTAGATCTAGCTGGTCTGTCATAATATAATAGAGACATTAGATCTAGCTGGTCTGTCATAATATAATAGAGACATTAGATCTAGCTGGTCTGTCATAATATAATAGAGACATTAGATCTAGCTGGTCTGTCATAATATAATAGAGACATTAGATCTAGCTGGTCTGTCATAATATAATAGAGACATTAGATCTAGCTGGTCTGTCATAATGTAATAGAGACATTAGATCTAGCTGGTCTGTCATAATGTAATAGAGACATTAGATCTAGCTGGTCTGTCATAATGTAATAGAGACATTAGATCTAGCTGGTCTGTCATAATATAATAGAGACATTAGATCTAGCTGGTCTGTCATAATATAATAGAGACATTAGATCTAGCTGGTCTGTCATAATATAATAGAGACATTAGATCTAGCTGGTCTGTCATAATATAATAGAGACATTAGATCTAGCTGGTCTGTCATAATGTAATAGAGACATTAGATCTAGCTGGTCTGTCATAATATAATAGAGACAGTAGATCTAGCTGGTCTGTCATAATATAATAGAGACATTAGATCTAGCTGGTCTGTCATAATGTAATAGAGACATTAGATCTAGCTGGTCTGTCATAATATAATAGAGACATTAGATCTAGCTGGTCTGTCATAATATAATAGAGACATTAGATCTAGCTGGTCTGTCATAATATAATAGAGACATTAGATCTAGCTGGTCTGTCATAATATAATAGAGACATTAGATCTAGCTGGTCTGTCATAATATAATAGAGACATTAGATCTAGCTGGTCTGTCATAATGTAATAGAGACATTAGATCTAGCTGGTCTGTCATAATATAATAGAGACATTAGATCTAGCTGGTCTGTCATAATGTAATAGAGACATTAGATCTAGCTGGTCTGTCATAATATAATAGAGACATTAGATCTAGCTGGTCTGTCATAATATAATAGAGACATTAGATCTAGCTGGTCTGTCATAATATAATAGAGACATTAGATCTAGCTGGTCTGTCATAATATAATAGAGACATTAGATCTAGCTGGTCTGTCATAATGTAATAGAGACATTAGATCTAGCTGGTCTGTCATAATATAATAGAGACATTAGATCTAGCTGGTCTGTCATTATATAATAGAGACATTAGATCTAGCTGGTCTGTCATAATGTAATAGAGACATTAGATCTAGCTGGTCTGTCATAATGTAATAGAGACATTAGATCTAGCTGGTCTGTCATAATATAATAGAGACATTAGATCTAGCTGGTCTGTCATAATATAATAGAGACATTAGATCTAGCTGGTCTGTCATAATGTAATAGAGACATTAGATCTAGCTGGTCTGTCATAATATAATAGAGACATTAGATCTAGCTGGTCTGTCATAATGTAATAGAGACATTAGATCTAGCTGGTCTGTCATAATATAATAGAGACATTAGATCTAGCTGGTCTGTCATAATATAATAGAGACATTAGATCTAGCTGGTCTGTCATAATGTAATAGAGACATTAGATCTAGCTGGTCTGTCATAATATAATAGAGACATTAGATCTAGCTGGTCTGTCATAATATAATAGAGACATGTAGATCTAGCTGGTCTGTCATAATATAATAGAGACATTAGATCTAGCTGGTCTGTCATAATATAATAGAGACATTAGATCTAGCTGGTCTGTCATAATATAATAGAGACATTAGATCTAGCTGGTCTGTCATAATATAATAGAGACATTAGATCTAGCTGGTCTGTCATAATATAATAGAGACATTAGATCTAGCTGGTCTGTCATAATGTAATAGAGACATTAGATCTAGCTGGTCTGTCATAATATAATAGAGACATTAGATCTAGCTGGTCTGTCATAATATAATAGAGACATTAGATCTAGCTGGTCTGTCATAATGTAATAGAGACATTAGATCTAGCTGGTCTGTCATAATATAATAGAGACATTAGATCTAGCTGGTCTGTCATAATATAATAGAGACATTAGATCTAGCTGGTCTGTCATAATATAATAGAGACATTAGATCTAGCTGGTCTGTCATAATATAATAGAGACATGTAGATCTAGCTGGTCTGTCATAATATAATAGAGACATTAGATCTAGCTGGTCTGTCATAATGTAATAGAGACATTAGATCTAGCTGGTCTGTCATAATATAATAGAGACATTAGATCTAGCTGGTCTGTCATAATATAATAGAGACATTAGATCTAGCTGGTCTGTCATACTGTAATAGAGACATTAGATCTAGCTGGTCTGTCATAATGTAATAGAGACATTAGATCTAGCTGGTCTGTCATAATGTAATAGAGACATTAGATCTAGCTGGTCTGTCATAATATAATAGAGACATTAGATCTAGCTGGTCTGTCATAATATAATAGAGACATTAGATCTAGCTGGTCTGTCATAATATAATAGAGACATTAGATCTAGCTGGTCTGTCATAATGTAATAGAGACATTAGATCTAGCTGGTCTGTCATAATATAATAGAGACATTAGATCTAGCTGGTCTGTCATAATATAATAGAGACATTAGATCTAGCTGGTCTGTCATAATGTAATAGAGACATTAGATCTAGCTGGTCTGTCATAATATAATAGAGACATTAGATCTAGCTGGTCTGTCATAATATAATAGAGACATGTAGATCTAGCTGGTCTGTCATAATATAATAGAGACATTAGATCTAGCTGGTCTGTCATAATATAATAGAGACATTAGATCTAGCTGGTCTGTCATAATATAATAGAGACATTAGATCTAGCTGGTCTGTCATAATATAATAGAGACATTAGATCTAGCTGGTCTGTCATAATGTAATAGAGACATTAGATCTAGCTGGTCTGTCATAATATAATAGAGACATTAGATCTAGCTGGTCTGTCATAATGTAATAGAGACATTAGATCTAGCTGGTCTGTCATAATATAATAGAGACATTAGATCTAGCTGGTCTGTCATAATATAATAGAGACATGTAGATCTAGCTGGTCTGTCATAATATAATAGAGACATTAGATCTAGCTGGTCTGTCATAATATAATAGAGACATTAGATCTAGCTGGTCTGTCATAATATAATAGAGACATTAGATCTAGCTGGTCTGTCATAATATAATAGAGACATTAGATCTAGCTGGTCTGTCATAATATAATAGAGACATGTAGATCTAGCTGGTCTGTCATAATATAATAGAGACATTAGATCTAGCTGGTCTGTCATAATGTAATAGAGACATTAGATCTAGCTGGTCTGTCATAATATAATAGAGACATTAGATCTAGCTGGTCTGTCATAATATAATAGAGACATGTAGATCTAGCTGGTCTGTCATAATATAATAGAGACATTAGATCTAGCTGGTCTGTCATAATATAATAGAGACATTAGATCTAGCTGGTCTGTCATAATATAATAGAGACATTAGATCTAGCTGGTCTGTCATAATATAATAGAGACATTAGATCTAGCTGGTCTGTCATAATGTAATAGAGACATTAGATCTAGCTGGTCTGTCATAATATAATAGAGACATTAGATCTAGCTGGTCTGTCATAATGTAATAGAGACATTAGATCTAGCTGGTCTGTCATAATATAATAGAGACAGTAGATCTAGCTGGTCTGTCATAATATAATAGAGACATGTAGATCTAGCTGGTCTGTCATAATATAATAGAGACATTAGATCTAGCTGGTCTGTCATAATGTAATAGAGACATTAGATCTAGCTGGTCTGTCATAATGTAATAGAGACAGTAGATCTAGCTGGTCTGTCATAATATAATAGAGACATGTAGATCTAGCTGGTCTGTCATAATATAATAGAGACATTAGATCTAGCTGGTCTGTCATAATATAATAGAGACATTAGATCTAGCTGGTCTGTCATAATATAATAGAGACATTAGATCTAGCTGGTCTGTCATAATATAATAGAGACATTAGATCTAGCTGGTCTGTCATAATGTAATAGAGACATTAGATCTAGCTGGTCTGTCATAATATAATAGAGACAGTAGATCTAGCTGGTCTGTCATAATATAATAGAGACATTAGATCTAGCTGGTCTGTCATAATGTAATAGAGACATTAGATCTAGCTGGTCTGTCATTAATATAATAGAGACATTAGATCTAGCTGGTCTGTCATAATATAATAGAGACATTAGATCTAGCTGGTCTGTCATAATATAATAGAGACAGTAGATCTAGCTGGTCTGTCATAATGTAATAGAGACATTAGATCTAGCTGGTCTGTCATAATGTAATAGAGACATTAGATCTAGCTGGTCTGTCATAATATAATAGAGACATTAGATCTAGCTGGTCTGTCATTATATAATAGAGACAGTAGATCTAGCTGGTCTGTCATAATGTAATAGAGACATTAGATCTAGCTGGTCTGTCATAATGTAATAGAGACATTAGATCTAGCTGGTCTGTCATAATATAATAGAGACAGTAGATCTAGCTGGTCTGTCATAATATAATAGAGACATTAGATCTAGCTGGTCTGTCATAATGTAATAGAGACATTAGATCTAGCTGGTCTGTCATAATATAATAGAGACAGTAGATCTAGCTGGTCTGTCATAATGTAATAGAGACATTAGATCTAGCTGGTCTGTCATAATATAATAGAGACAGTAGATCTAGCTGGTCTGTCATTATATAATAGAGACATTAGATCTAGCTGGTCTGTCATAATGTAATAGAGACATTAGATCTAGCTGGTCTGTCATAATGTAATAGAGACATTAGATCTAGCTGGTCTGTCATTATATAATAGAGACATTAGATCTAGCTGGTCTGTCATACTGTAATAGAGACATTAGATCTAGCTGGTCTGTCATAATGTAATAGAGACATTAGATCTAGCTGGTCTGTCATAATGTAATAGAGACATTAGATCTAGCTGGTCTGTCATTATATAATAGAGACATTAGATCTAGCTGGTCTGTCATAATATAATAGAGACATTAGATCTAGCTGGTCTGTCATAATATAATAGAGACAGTAGATCTAGCTGGTCTGTCATAATATAATAGAGACATTAGATCTAGCTGGTCTGTCATAATGTAATAGAGACATTAGATCTAGCTGGTCTGTCATAATATAATAGAGACATTAGATCTAGCTGGTCTGTCATAATATAATAGAGACATTAGATCTAGCTGGTCTGTCATAATGTAATAGAGACATTAGATCTAGCTGGTCTGTCATAATGTAATAGAGACATTAGATCTAGCTGGTCTGTCATAATATAATAGAGACAGTAGATCTAGCTGGTCTGTCATAATATAATAGAGACATTAGATCTAGCTGGTCTGTCATAATATAATAGAGACATGTAGATCTAGCTGGTCTGTCATAATATAATAGAGACATTAGATCTAGCTGGTCTGTCATAATATAATAGAGACATTAGATCTAGCTGGTCTGTCATAATATAATAGAGACAGTAGATCTAGCTGGTCTGTCATAATGTAATAGAGACATTAGATCTAGCTGGTCTGTCATAATATAATAGAGACATTAGATCTAGCTGGTCTGTCATAATATAATAGAGACATTAGATCTAGCTGGTCTGTCATAATATAATAGAGACATTAGATCTAGCTGGTCTGTCATACTGTAATAGAGACATTAGATCTAGCTGGTCTGTCATAATATAATAGAGACAGTAGATCTAGCTGGTCTGTCATAATATAATAGAGACTGTAGATCTAGCTGGTCTGTCATAATATAATAGAGACATTAGATCTAGCTGGTCTGTCATAATATAATAGAGACAGTATATCTAGCTGGTCTGTCATAATATAATAGAGACAGTAGATCTAGCTGGTCTGTCATAATATAATAGAGACATTAGATCTAGCTGGTCTGTCATAATGTAATAGAGACATTAGATCTAGCTGGTCTGTCATAATATAATAGAGACATTAGATCTAGCTGGTCTGTCATAATGTAATAGAGACATTAGATCTAGCTGGTCTGTCATAATATAATAGAGACAGTAGATCTAGCTGGTCTGTCATAATATAATAGAGACATTAGATCTAGCTGGTCTGTCATAATATAATAGAGACATTAGATCTAGCTGGTCTGTCATACTGTAATAGAGACATTAGATCTAGCTGGTCTGTCATAATATAATAGAGACAGTAGATCTAGCTGGTCTGTCATAATATAATAGAGACTGTAGATCTAGCTGGTCTGTCATAATATAATAGAGACATTAGATCTAGCTGGTCTGTCATAATATAATAGAGACAGTATATCTAGCTGGTCTGTCATAATATAATAGAGACATGTAGATCTAGCTGGTCTGTCATAATATAATAGAGACATTAGATCTAGCTGGTCTGTCATAATGTAATAGAGACATTAGATCTAGCTGGTCTGTCATAATATAATAGAGACAGTAGATCTAGCTGGTCTGTCATAATATAATAGAGACATGTAGATCTAGCTGGTCTGTCATAATATAATAGAGACATTAGATCTAGCTGGTCTGTCATAATATAATAGAGACAGTAGATCTAGCTGGTCTGTCATAATATAATAGAGACATTAGATCTAGCTGGTCTGTCATAATATAATAGAGACATTAGATCTAGCTGGTCTGTCATAATGTAATAGAGACATTAGATCTAGCTGGTCTGTCATAATATAATAGAGACAGTAGATCTAGCTGGTCTGTCATAATATAATAGAGACATTAGATCTAGCTGGTCTGTCATAATGTAATAGAGACATTAGATCTAGCTGGTCTGTCATTAATATAATAGAGACATTAGATCTAGCTGGTCTGTCATAATGTAATAGAGACATTAGATCTAGCTGGTCTGTCATAATATAATAGAGACAGTAGATCTAGCTGGTCTGTCATAATATAATAGAGACATTAGATCTAGCTGGTCTGTCATAATGTAATAGAGACATTAGATCTAGCTGGTCTGTCATAATATAATAGAGACAGTAGATCTAGCTGGTCTGTCATAATATAATAGAGACATTAGATCTAGCTGGTCTGTCATAATATAATAGAGACATTAGATCTAGCTGGTCTGTCATTAATATAATAGAGACAGTAGATCTAGCTGGTCTGTCATAATATAATAGAGACATTAGATCTAGCTGGTCTGTCATAATATAATAGAGACATTAGATCTAGCTGGTCTGTCATAATATAATAGAGACATTAGATCTAGCTGGTCTGTCATAATGTAATAGAGACAGTAGATCTAGCTGGTCTGTCATAATATAATAGAGACATTAGATCTAGCTGGTCTGTCATTATATAATAGAGACATTAGATCTAGCTGGTCTGTCATAATGTAATAGAGACATTAGATCTAGCTGGTCTGTCATAATGTAATAGAGACATTAGATCTAGCTGGTCTGTCATAATATAATAGAGACATTAGATCTAGCTGGTCTGTCATAATATAATAGAGACATTAGATCTAGCTGGTCTGTCATAATGTAATAGAGACATTAGATCTAGCTGGTCTGTCATAATATAATAGAGACAGTAGATCTAGCTGGTCTGTCATAATGTAATAGAGACATTAGATCTAGCTGGTCTGTCATAATATAATAGAGACATTAGATCTAGCTGGTCTGTCATAATATAATAGAGACATGTAGATCTAGCTGGTCTGTCATAATATAATAGAGACATTAGATCTAGCTGGTCTGTCATAATGTAATAGAGACATTAGATCTAGCTGGTCTGTCATAATATAATAGAGACATTAGATCTAGCTGGCCTGTCATAATATAATAGAGACATGTAGATCTAGCTGGTCTGTCATAATATAATAGAGACATTAGATCTAGCTGGTCTGTCATAATATAATAGAGACATTAGATCTAGCTGGTCTGTCATAATATAATAGAGACAGTAGATCTAGCTGGTCTGTCATAATATAATAGAGACATTAGATCTAGCTGGTCTGTCATAATGTAATAGAGACATTAGATCTAGCTGGTCTGTCATAATATAATAGAGACATTAGATCTAGCTGGTCTGTCATAATATAATAGAGACATTAGATCTAGCTGGTCTGTCATAATGTAATAGAGACATTAGATCTAGCTGGTCTGTCATAATGTAATAGAGACATTAGATCTAGCTGGTCTGTCATAATATAATAGAGACAGTAGATCTAGCTGGTCTGTCATAATATAATAGAGACAGTAGATCTAGCTGGTCTGTCATAATATAATAGAGACATGTAGATCTAGCTGGTCTGTCATAATATAATAGAGACATTAGATCTAGCTGGTCTGTCATAATATAATAGAGACATTAGATCTAGCTGGTCTGTCATAATATAATAGAGACAGTAGATCTAGCTGGTCTGTCATAATATAATAGAGACATTAGATCTAGCTGGTCTGTCATAATATAATAGAGACAGTAGATCTAGCTGGTCTGTCATAATATAATAGAGACAGTAGATCTAGCTGGTCTGTCATAATATAATAGAGACATTAGATCTAGCTGGTCTGTCATAATGTAATAGAGACATTAGATCTAGCTGGCCTGTCATAATATAATAGAGACAGTAGATCTAGCTGGCCTGTCATAATATAATAGAGACATGTAGATCTAGCTGGTCTGTCATAATATAATAGAGACATTAGATCTAGCTGGTCTGTCATAATATAATAGAGACAGTATATCTAGCTGGTCTGTCATAATATAATAGAGACAGTAGATCTAGCTGGTCTGTCATAATATAATAGAGACATTAGATCTAGCTGGTCTGTCATAATGTAATAGAGACATTAGATCTAGCTGGTCTGTCATAATATAATAGAGACAGTAGATCTAGCTGGTCTGTCATAATATAATAGAGACATTAGATCTAGCTGGTCTGTCATAATGTAATAGAGACATTAGATCTAGCTGGCCTGTCATAATATAATAGAGACAGTAGATCTAGCTGGTCTGTCATAATATAATAGAGACATTAGATCTAGCTGGTCTGTCATACTGTAATAGAGACATTAGATCTAGCTGGCCTGTCATAATATAATAGAGACAGTAGATCTAGCTGGCCTGTCATAATATAATAGATACTTAGATCTAGCTGGTCTGTCATAATGTAATAGAGACATTAGATCTAGCTGGTCTGTCATAATATAATAGAGACAGTATATCTAGCTGGTCTGTCATAATATAATAGAGACAGTAGATCTAGCTGGTCTGTCATAATATAATAGAGACATTAGATCTAGCTGGTCTGTCATAATGTAATAGAGACATTAGATCTAGCTGGTCTGTCATAATATAATAGAGACAGTAGATCTTGCTGGTCTGTCATAATATAATAGAGACATTAGATCTAGCTGGTCTGTCATAATGTAATAGAGACATTAGATCTAGCTGGTCTGTCATTAAATAATAGAGACAGTAGATCTTGCTGGTCTGTCATAATATAATAGAGACATTAGATCTAGCTGGTCTGTCATAATATAATAGAGACAGTAGATCTAGCTGGTCTGTCATAATATAATAGAGACATTAGATCTGGCTGGTCTGTCATAATGTAATAGAGACATTAGATCTAGCTGGTCTGTCATAATATAATAGAGACAGTAGATCTAGCTGGTCTGTCATAATATAATAGAGACAGTAGATCTAGCTGGTCTGTCATAATGTAATAGAGACATTAGATCTAGCTGGTCTATCAAAATGTAATAGAGACATTAGATCTAGCTGGTCTGTCATAATATAATAGAGACAGTATATCTAGCTGGTCTGTCATAATATAATAGAGACAGTAGATCTAGCTGGTCTGTCATAATGTAATAGAGACATTAGATCTAGCTGGTCTGTCATAATATAATAGAGACAGTAGATCTAGCTGGTCTGTCATAATGTAATAGAGACATTAGATCTAGATGGTCTGTCATAATATAATAGAGACAGTAGATCTAGCTGGCCTGTCATAATATAATATATACTGTAGATCTAGCTGGTCTGTCATAATATAATAGAGACATTAGATCTAGCTGGTCTGTCATACTGTAATAGAGACATTAGATCTAGCTGGTCTGTCATAATATAATAGAGACAGTATATCTAGCTGGTCTGTCATAATATAATAGAGACAGTAGATCTAGCTGATCTGTCATAATATAATAGAGACATTAGATCTAGCTGGTCTGTCATAATGTAATAGAGACATTAGATCTAGCTGGTCTGTCATAATATAATAGAGACAGTAGATCTTGCTGGTCTGTCATAATATAATAGAGACATTAGATCTAGCTGGTCTGTCATAATGTAATAGAGACATTAGATCTAGCTGGTCTGTCATAATGTAATAGAGACATTAGATCTAGCTGGTCTGTCATAATATAATAGAGACAGTATATCTAGCTGGTCTGTCATAATAAAATAGAGACAGTAGATCTAGCTGGCCTGTCATAATATAATAAATACTGTAGATCTAGCTGGTCTGTCATAATATAATAGAGAAATTAGATCTAGCTGGTCTGTCATAATATAATAGAGACAGTATATCTAGCTGGTCTGTCATAATATAATAGAGACAGTAGATCTAGCTGGTCTGTCATAATATAATAGAGACATTAGATCTAGCTGGTCTGTCATACTGTAATAGAGACATTAGATCTAGCTGGCCTGTCATAATATAATAGAGACAGTAGATCTAGCTGGCCTGTCATAATATAATAGATACTGTAGATCTAGCTGGTCTGTCATAATAAAATAGAGACATTAGATCTAGCTGGTCTGTCATAATATAATAGAGACAGTATATCTAGCTGGTCTGTCATAATATAATAGAGACAGTAGATCTAGCTGGTCTGTCATAATATAATAGAGACATTAGATCTAGCTGGTCTGTCATAATGTAATAGAGACATTAGATCTAGCTGGTCTGTCATAATATAATAGAGACATTAGATCTAGCTGGTCTGTCATAATGTAATAGAGACATTAGATCTAGCTGGTCTGTCTTAATGTAATAGAGACATTAGATCTAGCTGGTCTGTCATAATATAATAGAGACATTAGATCTAGCTGGTCTGTCATAATGTAATAGAGACATTAGATCTAGCTGGTCTGTGATCTAGCTGGTCTGTCATAATATAATAGAGACATTAGATCTAGCTGGTCTGTCATAATATAATAGAGACATTAGATCTAGCTGGTCTGTCATAATGTAATAGAGACATTAGATCTAGCTGGTCTGTCATAATATAATAGAGACATTAGATCTAGCTGGTCTGTCATAATATAATAGAGACATTAGATCTAGCTGGTCTGTCATAATATAATAGAGACATTAGATCTAGCTGGTCTGTCATAATATAATAGAGACATTAGATCTAGCTGGTCTGTCATAATATAATAGAGACAGTAGATCTAGCTGGTCTGTCATAATATAATAGAGACAGTAGATCTAGCTGGTCTGTCATAATATAATAGAGACATGTAGATCTAGCTGGTCTGTCATAATATAATAGAGACATTAGATCTAGCTGGTCTGTCATAATATAATAGAGACAGTAGATCTAGCTGGTCTGTCATAATATAATAGAGACATTAGATCTAGCTGGTCTGTCATAATATAATAGAGACATTAGATCTAGCTGGTCTGTCATAATATAATAGAGACATTAGATCTAGCTGGTCTGTCATAATATAATAGAGACATTAGATCTAGCTGGTCTGTCATAATATAATAGAGACATTAGATCTAGCTGGTCTGTCATAATATAATAGAGACATTAGATCTAGCTGGTCTGTCATAATATAATAGAGACATTAGATCTAGCTGGTCTGTCATAATATAATAGAGACATTAGATCTAGCTGGTCTGTCATAATATAATAGAGACATTAGATCTAGCTGGTCTGTCATAATATAATAGAGACATTAGATCTAGCTGGTCTGTCATAATATAATAGAGACATTAGATCTAGCTGGTCTGTCATAATATAATAGAGACATTAGATCTAGCTGGTCTGTCATAATATAATAGAGACATTAGATCTAGCTGGTCTGTCATAATATAATAGAGACATTAGATCTAGCTGGTCTGTCATAATATAATAGAGACATTAGATCTAGCTGGTCTGTCATAATATAATAGAGACATTAGATCTAGCTGGTCTGTCATAATATAATAGAGACATTAGATCTAGCTGGTCTGTCATAATATAATAGAGACATTAGATCTAGCTGGTCTGTCATAATATAATAGAGACATTAGATCTAGCTGGTCTGTCATAATATAATAGAGACATTAGATCTAGCTGGTCTGTCATAATATAATAGAGACATTAGATCTAGCTGGTCTGTCATAATATAATAGAGACATTAGATCTAGCTGGTCTGTCATAATATAATAGAGACATTAGATCTAGCTGGTCTGTCATAATATAATAGAGACATTAGATCTAGCTGGTCTGTCATAATATAATAGAGACATTAGATCTAGCTGGTCTGTCATAATATAATAGAGACATTAGATCTAGCTGGTCTGTCATAATATAATAGAGACATTAGATCTAGCTGGTCTGTCATAATGTAATAGAGACATTAGATCTAGCTGGTCTGTCATAATATAATAGAGACATTAGATCTAGCTGGTCTGTCATAATATAATAGAGACATGTAGATCTAGCTGGTCTGTCATAATATAATAGAGACATTAGATCTAGCTGGTCTGTCATAATATAATAGAGACATTAGATCTAGCTGGTCTGTCATAATATAATAGAGACATTAGATCTAGCTGGTCTGTCATTATATAATAGAGACATTAGATCTAGCTGGTCTGTCATAATATAATAGAGACATTAGATCTAGCTGGTCTGTCATTATATAATAGAGACATTAGATCTAGCTGGTCTGTCATAATATAATAGAGACATTAGATCTAGCTGGTCTGTCATAATATAATAGAGACATTAGATCTAGCTGGTCTGTCATAATGTAATAGAGACATTAGATCTAGCTGGTCTGTCATAATATAATAGAGACATTAGATCTAGCTGGTCTGTCATAATATAATAGAGACATTAGATCTAGCTGGTCTGTCATAATATAATAGAGACATTAGATCTAGCTGGTCTGTCATAATATAATAGAGACATTAGATCTAGCTGGTCTGTCATAATATAATAGAGACAGTAGATCTAGCTGGTCTGTCATAATATAATAGAGACATTAGATCTAGCTGGTCTGTCATAATATAATAGAGACATTAGATCTAGCTGGTCTGTCATAATATAATAGAGACATTAGATCTAGCTGGTCTGTCATAATATAATAGAGACATTAGATCTAGCTGGTCTGTCATAATATAATAGAGACAGTAGATCTAGCTGGTCTGTCATAATATAATAGAGACATGTAGATCTAGCTGGTCTGTCATAATATAATAGAGACAGTAGATCTAGCTGGTCTGTCATAATATAATAGAGACATGTAGATCTAGCTGGTCTGTCATAATATAATAGAGACATTAGATCTAGCTGGTCTGTCATAATATAATAGAGACAGTAGATCTAGCTGGTCTGTCATAATATAATAGAGACAGTAGATCTAGCTGGTCTGTCATAATATAATAGAGACATGTAGATCTAGCTGGTCTGTCATAATATAATAGAGACATTAGATCTAGCTGGTCTGTCATAATATAATAGAGACAGTAGATCTAGCTGGTCTGTCATAATATAATAGAGACAGTAGATCTAGCTGGTCTGTCATAATATAATAGAGACATTAGATCTAGCTGGTCTGTCATAATGTAATAGAGACATTAGATCTAGCTGGTCTGTCATAATATAATAGAGACAGTAGATCTAGCTGGTCTGTCATAATGTAATAGAGACATTAGATCTAGCTGGTCTGTCATAATATAATAGAGACAGTAGATCTAGCTGGTCTGTCATAATATAATAGAGACAGTAGATCTAGCTGGTCTGTCATAATATAATAGAGACATGTAGATCTAGCTGGTCTGTCATAATATAATAGAGACATTAGATCTAGCTGGTCTGTCATTATATAATAGAGACAGTAGATCTAGCTGGTCTGTCATAATATAATAGAGACATTAGATCTAGCTGGTCTGTCATTATGTAATAGAGACATTAGATCTAGCTGGTCTGTCATAATATAATAGAGACATTAGATCTAGCTGGTCTGTCATAATGTAATAGAGACATTAGATCTAGCTGGTCTGTCATAATATAATAGAGAGCAGTAGATCTAGCTGGTCTGTCATAATATAATAGAGACATGTAGATCTAGCTGGTCTGTCATAATATAATAGAGACATTAGATCTAGCTGGTCTGTCATAATGTAATAGAGACATTAGATCTAGCTGGTCTGTCATAATGTAATAGAGACAGTAGATCTAGCTGGTCTGTCATAATGTAATAGAGACATTAGATCTAGCTGGTCTGTCATAATATAATAGAGACATGTAGATCTAGCTGGTCTGTCATAATATAATAGAGACAGTAGATCTAGCTGGTCTGTCATAATATAATAGAGACAGTAGATCTAGCTGGTCTGTCATAATATAATAGAGACATTAGATCTAGCTGGTCTGTCATAATATAATAGAGACAGTAGATCTAGCTGGTCTGTCATAATATAATAGAGACAGTAGATCTAGCTGGTCTGTCATAATATAATAGAGACAGTAGATCTAGCTGGTCTGTCATAATATAATAGAGACAGTAGATCTAGCTGGTCTGTCATTATATAATAGAGACATTAGATCTAGCTGGTCTGTCATATATGTAATAGAGACATTAGATCTAGCTGGTCTGTCATAATATAATAGAGACAGTAGATCTAGCTGGTCTGTCATAATATAATAGAGACAGTAGATCTAGCTGGCCTGTCATAATATAATAGAGACATGTAGATCTAGCTGGTCTGTCATAATATAATAGAGACATGTAGATCTAGCTGGTCTGTCATAATATAATAGAGACAGTAGATCTAGCTGGTCTGTCATAATATAATAGAGACAGTAGATCTAGCTGGTCTGTCATAATATAATAGAGACAGTAGATCTAGCTGGTCTGTCATAATGTAATAGAGACATTAGATCTAGCTGGTCTGTCATAATGTAATAGAGACATTAGATCTAGCTGGTCTGTCATAATATAATAGAGACAGTAGATCTAGCTGGTCTGTCATAATAAAATAGAGACAGTAGATCTAGCTGGTCTGTCATAATATAATAGAGACAGTAGATCTAGCTGGTCTGTCATAATATAATAGAGACAATAGATCTAGCTGGTCTGTCATAATATAATAGAGACATTAGATCTAGCTGGTCTGTCATAATATAATAGAGACAGTAGATCTAGCTGGTCTGTCATAATATAATAGAGACATTAGATCTAGCTGGTCTGTCATAATATAATAGAGGCAGTAGATCTAGCTGGTCTGTCATTATATAATAGAGACAGTATATCTAGCTGGTCTGTCATAATATAATAGAGACAGTAGATCTAGCTGGTCTGTCATAATATAATAGAGACAGTAGATCTAGCTGGTCTGTCATAATATAATAGAGACAGTAGATCTAGCTGGTCTGTCATAATATAATAGAGACAGTAGATCTAGCTGGTCTGTCATAATATAATAGATACTGTAGATCTAGCTGGTCTGTCATAATATAATAGAGACATTAGATCTAGCTGGTCTGTCATAATGTAATAGAGACATTAGATCTAGCTGGTCTGTCATAATATAATAGAGACATTAGATCTAGCTGGTCTGTCATAATGTAATAGAGACAGTAGATCTAGCTGGTCTGTCATTATATAATAGAGACATTAGATCTAGCTGGTCTGTCATAATGTAATAGAGACATTAGATCTAGCTGGTCTGTCATAATGTAATAGAGACATTAGATCTAGCTGGTCTGTCATAATGTAATAGAGACATTAGATCTAGCTGGTCTGTCATAATGTAATAGAGACATTAGATCTAGCTGGTCTGTCATAATGTAATAGAGACATTAGATCTAGCTGGTCTGTCATAATGTAATAGAGACATTAGATCTAGCTGGTCTGTCATACTGTAATAGAGACATTAGATCTAGCTGGTCTGTCATAATGTAATAGAGACATTAGATCTAGCTGGTCTGTCATAATGTAATAGAGACATTAGATCTAGCTGGTCTGTCATTATATAATAGAGACATTAGATCTAGCTGGTCTGTCATAATGTAATAGAGACATTAGATCTAGCTGGTCTGTCATTATATAATAGAGACATTAGATCTAGCTGGTCTGTCATAATGTAATAGAGACATTAGATCTAGCTGGTCTGTCATAATGTAATAGAGACATTAGATCTAGCTGGTCTGTCATAATGTAATAGAGACATTAGATCTAGCTGGTCTGTCATAATGTAATAGAGACATTAGATCTAGCTGGTCTGTCATAATGTAATAGAGACATTAGATCTAGCTGGTCTGTCATAATGTAATAGAGACATTAGATCTAGCTGGTCTGTCATAATGTAATAGAGACATTAGATCTAGCTGGTCTGTCATAATGTAATAGAGACATTAGATCTAGCTGGTCTGTCATTATATAATAGAGACATTAGATCTAGCTGGTCTGTCATTATGTAATAGAGACATTAGATCTAGCTGGTCTGTCATAATGTAATAGAGACATTAGATCTAGCTGGTCTGTCATAATGTAAGAGAGACATTAGATCTAGCTGGTCTGTCATTATATAATAGAGACATTAGATCTAGCTGGTCTGTCATAATGTAATAGAGACATTAGATCTAGCTGGTCTGTCATAATATAATAGAGACATTAGATCTAGCTGGTCTGTCATAATGTAATAGAGACATTAGATCTATCTAGCTGGTCTGTCATAATGTAATAGAGACATTAGATCTAGCTGGTCTGTCATTATATAATAGAGACATTAGATCTAGCTGGTCTGTCATAATGTAATAGAGACATTAGATCTAGCTGGTCTGTCATAATATAATAGAGACATTAGATCTAGCTGGTCTGTCAGAATGTAATAGAGACATTAGATCTAGCTGGTCTGTCATAATGTAATAGAGACATTAGATCTAGCTGGTCTGTCATAATATAATAGAGACATTAGATCTAGCTGGTCTGTCATAATATAATAGAGACATTAGATCTAGCTGGTCTGTCATAATGTAATAGAGACAGTAGATCTTGCTGGTCTGTCATAATATAATAGAGACATTAGATCTAGCTGGTCTGTCATAATATAATAGAGACATTAGATCTAGCTGGTCTGTCATTATATAATAGAGACATTAGATCTAGCTGATCTGTCATAATGTAATAGAGACATTAGATCTAGCTGGTCTGTCATAAT
>NW_027256206.1:0-12500 GCF_045679555.1 Salvelinus alpinus
CATTGTAACACACAAAGACACATTGTAACACACAAAGATACATTGTAACACACAAAGATACACTGTAACACACAAAGACACATTGTAACACACAAAGATACATTGTAACACACAAAGACACATTGTAACACACAAAGATACATTGTAACACACAAAGACACATTGTAACACACAAAGATACATTGTAACACACAAAGACACATTGTAACACACAAAGATACACTGTAACACACAAAGATACACTGTAACACACAAAGATATACTGTAACACACAAAGATATACTGTAACACACAAAGATATACTGTAACACACAAAGACACATTGTAACACACAAAGACACATTGTAACACACAAAGACACATTGTAACACACAAAGACACATTGTAACACACAAAGACACATTGTAACACACAAAGATACACTGTAACACACAAAGATACATTGTAACACACAAAGATACATTGTAACACACAAAGATACACTGTAACACACAAAGACACATTGTAACACACAAAGACACATTGTAACACACAAAGACACATTGTAACACACAAAGACACACTGTAACACACAAAGACACATTGTAACACACAAAGACACATTGTAACACACAAAGATACACTGTAACACACAAAGATACACTGTAACACACAAAGATACACTGTAACACACAAAGATATACTGTAACACACAAAGACACATTGTAACACACAAAGATACACTGTAACACACAAAGATACACTGTAACACACAAAGATACACTGTAACACACAAAGATACATTGTAACACACAAAGATATACTGTAACACACAAAGACACATTGTAACACACAAAGACACATTGTAACACACAAAGATACACTGTAACACACAGAGATACACTGTAACACACAAAGATACACTGTAACACACAAAGACACACTGTAACACACAAAGACACATTGTAACACACAAAGATACACTGTAACACACAAAGACACACTGTAACACACAAAGATACACTGTAACACACAAAGACACATTGTAACACACAAAGATACACTGTAACACACAAAGACACACTGTAACACACAAAGATACACTGTAACACACAAAGACACACTGTAACACACAAAGATACACTGTAACACACAAAGATACACTGTAACACACAAAGATACACTGTAACACACAGAGATACACTGTAACACACAAAGATACACTGTAACACACAGAGATACACTGTAACACACAGAGATACACTGTAACACACAAAGACACATTGTAACACACAAAGATACACTGTAACACACAAAGATATACTGTAACAAACATATGTACATTATAACACACAAATATACACTATAAAACGAGAACCTCTTAAAACTGTATTAGTCTCCTGTAGGACCACATGCTGCCTCCCAAAGGGATGCTATCAGGGCAATAGGGTGCCTCTCGGGGGTGCAGACAGTACTGTGTTATCAGCTCTCGGGGGATGCAGACAGTACTGTGTTATCAGCTCTCGGGGGTGCAGACAGTACTGTGTTATCAGCTCTCGAGGGTGCAGACAGTACTGTGTTATCAGCTCTCGGGGGGTGCAGACAGTACTGTGTTATCAGCTCTCGGGGGGTGCAGACAGTACTGTGTTACCAGCTCTCGGGGGTGCAGACAGTACTCTGTTATCAGCTCTCGAGGGTGCAGACAGTACTGTGTTATCAGCTCTCGGGGGTGCAGACAGTACTGTGTTATCAGCTCTCGGGGGGTGCAGACAGTACTGTGTTATCAGCTCTCGGGGGTGCAGACAGTACTGTGTTATCAGCTCTCGGGGGTGCAGACAGTACTCTGTTATCAGCTCTCGAGGGTGCAGACAGTACTGTGTTATCAGCTCTCGGGGGTGCAGACAGTACTGTGTTATCAGCTCTCGGGGGTGCAGACAGTACTGTGTTATCAGCTCTCGGGGGTGCAGACAGTACTGTGTTATCAGCTCTCGGGGGGTGCAGACAGTACTGTGTTATCAGCTCTCGGGGGTGCAGACAGTACTGTGTTATCAGCTCTCGAGGGTGCAGACAGTACTGTGTTATCAGCTCTCGGGGGTGCAGACAGTACTGTGTTATCAGCTCTCGGGGGGTGCAGACAGTACTGTGTTATCAGCTCTCGGGGGTGCAGACAGTACTGTGTTATCAGCTCTCGGGGGTGCAGACAGTACTCTGTTATCAGCTCTCGAGGGTGCAGACAGTACTGTGTTATCAGCTCTCGGGGGTGCAGACAGTACTGTGTTATCAGCTCTCGGGGGTGCAGACAGTACTGTGTTATCAGCTCTCGGGGGTGCAGACAGTACTGTGTTATCAGCTCTCGGGGGGTGCAGACAGTACTGTGTTATCAGCTCTCGGGGGTGCAGACAGTACTGTGTTATCAGCTCTCGGGGGATGCAGACAGTACTCTGTTATCAGCTCTCGGGGGGTGAAGACAGTACTGTGTTATCAGCTCTCGGGGGTGCAGACAGTACTCTGTTATCAGCTCTCGGGGGATGCAGACAGTACTGTGTTATCAGCTCTCGGGGGATGCAGACAGTACTGTGTTACCAGACATTATAAATGAGCTCTCAGGGGATGATGCTACTGAACTGTGACAACAACAGACAAACTACAGTCTAAAACCTACAGCCTATAATTGCCTACAGACTACAGCCAACAGCCTATAATATCCTTCATCCTAGCATGGTCCACACACTACAGATATAGACATCATATTGTATCTCTGTGGACATCATATTGTATCTCTCTCTATAGACATCATATTGTCTCTCTGTGGACATCATATTGTCTCTCTCTCTGTGGACATCATATTGTCTCTCTGTAGACATCATATTGTCTCTCTGTAGACATCATATTGTCTCTCTGTAGACATCATATTGTCTCTCTGTAGACATCATATTGTCTCTCTGTAGACATCATATTGTCTCTCTGTAGACATCATATTGTCTCTCTCTCTGTAGACATCATATTGTCTCTCTCTCTGTAGACATCATATTGTCTCTCTGTAAACATCATATTGTCTCTCTGTAGACATCATATTGTCTCTCTGTAGACATCATATTGTCTCTCTGTAAACATCATATTGTCTCTCTGTGGACATCATATTGTCTCTCTCTCTGTAGACATCATATTGTCTCTCTCTCTGTAGACATCATATTGTCTCTCTCTCTGTAGACATCATATTGTCTCTCTGTAGACATCATAGTGTCTCTCTCTCTGTAGACATCATATTGTCTCTCTGTAGACATCATAGTGTCTCTCTGTAGACATCATATTGTCTCTCTGTGGACATCATATTGTCTCTCTCTCTGTGGACATCATATTGTCTCTCTCTCTGTGGACATCATATTGTCTCTCTCTCTGTGGACATCATATTGTCTCTCTCTCTGTAGACATCATATTGTATCTCTGTAGACATCATATTGTCTCTCTCTCTGTAGACATCATATTGTCTCTCTCTCTGTAGACATCATATTGTCTCTCTCTCTGTGGACATCATATTGTCTCTCTGTAGACATCATAGTGTCTCTCTGTAGACATCATAGTGTCTCTCTGTAGACATCATATTGTCTCTCTGTAGACATCATAGTGTCTCTCTGTAGACATCATATTGTCTCTCTGTGGACATCATATTGTCTCTCTCTCTGTGGACATCATATTGTCTCTCTCTCTGTAGACATCATATTGTCTCTCTGTGGACATCATATTGTCTCTCTCTCTGTGGACATCATATTGTCTCTCTCTCTGTAGACATCATATTGTCTCTCTGTAGACATCATATTGTCTCTCTCTCTGTGGACATCATATTGTCTCTCTCTCTGTGGACATCATATTGTCTCTCTCTCTGTAGACATCATATTGTCTCTCTGTGGACATCATATTGTCTCTCTCTCTGTGGACATCATATTGTATCTCTCTCTATAGACATCATATTGTCTCTCTGTGGACATCATATTGTCTCTCTGTAGACATCATATTGTCTCTCTGTAGACATCATATTGTCTCTCTGTGGACATCATATTGTCTCTCTGTGGACATCATATTGTCTCTCTGTAGACATCATATTGTCTCTCTGTGGACATCATATTGTCTCTCTCTCTGTAGACATCATATTGTCTCTCTCTCTGTAGACATCATATTGTCTCTCTCTCTGTAGACATCATATTGTCTCTCTCTCTGTGGACATCATATTGTCTCTCTGTAGACATCATAGTGTCTCTCTCTCTGTAGACATCATATTGTCTCTCTGTGGACATCATATTGTCTCTCTCTCTGTGGACATCATATTGTCTCTCTGTAAACATCATATTGTCTCTCTGTGGACATCATATTGTCTCTCTGTGGACATCATATTGTCTCTCTGTGGACATCATATTGTCTCTCTGTGGACATCATATTGTCTCTCTCTCTGTAGACATCATATTGTCTCTCTCTCTGTAGACATCATATTGTCTCTCTGTAGACATCATATTGTCTCTCTGTAGACATCATATTGTCTCTCTCTATAGACATCATATTGTCTCTCTGTAGACATCATATTGTCTCTCTGTGGACATCATATTGTCTCTCTCTCTGTGGACATCATATTGTCTCTCTCTCTGTAGACATCATATTGTCTCTCTCTCTGTGGACATCATATTGTCTCTCTCTCTGTAGACATCATATTGTCTCTCTCTCTGTAGACATCATATTGTCTCTCTGTAGACATCATATTGTCTCTCTGTAGACATCATATTGTCTCTCTGTGGACATCATATTGTCTCTCTGTAAACATCATATTGTCTCTCTGTAGACATCATATTGTCTCTCTGTGGACATCATATTGTCTCTCTCTCTGTGGACATCATATTGTCTCTCTCTCTGTAGACATCATATTGTCTCTCTGTGGACATCATATTGTCTCTCTCTCTGTGGACATCATATTGTCTCTCTCTCTGTAGACATCATATTGTCTCTCTGTGGACATCATATTGTCTCTCTCTCTGTGGACATCATATTGTCTCTCTCTCTGTAGACATCATATTGTCTCTCTGTAGACATCATATTGTCTCTCTGTGGACATCATATTGTCTCTCTGTGGACATCATATTGTCTCTCTCTCTGTGGACATCATATTGTCTCTCTCTCTGTAGACATCATATTGTCTCTCTGTGGACATCATATTGTCTCTCTCTCTGTGGACATCATATTGTCTCTCTGTGGACATCATATTGTCTCTCTCTCTGTAGACATCATATTGTCTCTCTGTAGACATCATATTGTCTCTCTGTAGACATCATATTGTCTCTCTGTAGACATCATATTGTCTCTCTCTCTGTGGACATCATATTGTCTCTCTGTAGACATCATATTGTCTCTCTGTAGACATCATATTGTCTCTCTGTGGACATCATATTGTCTCTCTGTAGACATCATAGTGTCTCTCTGTAGACATCATATTGTCTCTCTGTGGACATCATATTGTCTCTCTCTCTGTGGACATCATATTGTCTCTCTCTCTGTGGACATCATATTGTCTCTCTCTCTGTGGACATCATATTGTCTCTCTGTAGACATCATAGTGTCTCTCTCTCTGTAGACATCATATTGTCTCTCTGTAGACATCATAGTGTCTCTCTGTAGACATCATATTGTCTCTCTCTCTGTGGACATCATATTGTCTCTCTCTCTGTGGACATCATATTGTCTCTCTCTCTGTGGACATCATATTGTCTCTCTCTCTGTGGACATCATATTGTCTCTCTCTCTGTAGACATCATATTGTCTCTCTGTGGACATCATATTGTCTCTCTCTCTGTGGACATCATATTGTCTCTCTCTCTGTGGACATCATATTGTATCTCTCTCTATAGACATCATATTGTCTCTCTGTGGACATCATATTGTCTCTCTGTGGACATCATATTGTCTCTCTGTGGACATCATATTGTCTCTCTGTAGACATCATATTGTCTCTCTGTGGACATCATATTGTCTCTCTCTGTAGACATCATATTGTCTCTCTGTAGACATCATATTGTCTCTCTCTCTGTAGACATCATATTGTCTCTCTCTCTGTAGACATCATATTGTCTCTCTGTAGACATCATATTGTCTCTCTGTGGACATCATATTGTCTCTCTGTAGACATCATATTGTCTCTCTGTGGACATCATAGTGTCTCTCTGTGGACATCATATTGTCTCTCTCTCTGTAGACATCATATTGTCTCTCTCTCTATAGACATCATATTGTCTCTCTGTGGACATCATATTGTCTCTCTGTGGACATCATATTGTCTCTCTGTAGACATCATAGTGTCTCTCTCTCTGTAGACATCATATTGTCTCTCTGTAGACATCATAGTGTCTCTCTGTAGACATCATATTGTCTCTCTGTGGACATCATATTGTCTCTCTCTCTGTGGACATCATATTGTCTCTCTCTCTGTGGACATCATATTGTCTCTCTCTCTGTGGACATCATATTGTCTCTCTCTCTGTAGACATCATATTGTCTCTCTGTGGACATCATATTGTCTCTCTCTCTGTGGACATCATATTGTCTCTCTCTCTGTAGACATCATATTGTCTCTCTCTCTGTAGACATCATATTGTCTCTCTGTAGACATCATATTGTCTCTCTGTAGACATCATATTGTCTCTCTGTGGACATCATATTGTCTCTCTCTCTGTGGACATCATATTGTCTCTCTCTCTGTGGACATCATATTGTCTCTCTCTCTGTGGACATCATATTGTCTCTCTCTCTGTAGACATCATATTGTCTCTCTGTGGACATCATATTGTCTCTCTCTCTGTGGACATCATATTGTCTCTCTCTCTGTAGACATCATATTGTCTCTCTGTAGACATCATATTGTCTCTCTGTGGACATCATATTGTCTCTCTCTCTGTGGACATCATATTGTCTCTCTCTCTGTAGACATCATATTGTCTCTCTGTGGACATCATATTGTCTCTCTCTCTGTGGACATCATATTGTCTCTCTGTGGACATCATATTGTCTCTCTCTGTAGACATCATATTGTCTCTCTCTATAGACATCATATTGTCTCTCTGTGGACATCATATTGTCTCTCTGTGTAGACATCATATTGTCTCTCTGTAGACATCATATTGTCTCTCTCTGTAGACATCATATTGTCTCTCTCTGTAGACATCATATTGTCTCTCTGTGGACATCATATTGTCTCTCTGTAGACATCATATTGTCTCTCTCTGTAGACATCATATTGTCTCTCTGTGGACATCATATTGTCTCTCTGTAGACATCATATTGTCTCTCTCTCTATAGACATCATATTGTCTCTCTCTCTGTGGACATCATATTGTCTCTCTCTCTGTGGACATCATATTGTCTCTCTGTGGACATCATATTGTCTCTCTGTAGACATCATATTGTCTCTCTCTCTATAGACATCATATTGTCTCTCTCTCTGTGGACATCATATTGTCTCTCTGTGGACATCATATTGTCTCTCTCTGTAGACATCATATTGTCTCTCTCTATAGACATCATATTGTCTCTCTCTCTGTAGACATCATATTGTCTCTCTCTCTATAGACATCATATTGTCTCTCTCTCTGTGGACATCATATTGTCTCTCTGTAGACATCATATTGTCTCTCTGTAAACATCATATTGTCTCTCTGTGGACATCATAATGTCTCTCTGTGGACATCATATTGTCTCTCTGTGGACATCATATTGTCTCTCTGTAGACATCATAGTGTCTCTCTATAGACATCATATTGTCTCTCTCTGTAGACATCATATTGTCTCTCTCTATAGACATCATATTGTCTCCCTGTAGACATCATATTGTCTCTCTGTGGACATCATATTGTCTCTCTGTGGACATCATATTGTCTCTCTCTGTAGACATCATATTGTCTCTCTGTAGACATCATATTGTCTCTCTGTAGACATCATATTGTCTCTCTGTGGACATCATATTGTCTCTCTGTAGACATCATATTGTCTCTCTGTGGACATCATATTGTCTCTCTCTGTAGACATCATATTGTCTCTCTGTGGACATCATATTGTCTCTCTCTGTAGACATCATATTGTCTCTCTGTAGACATCATATTGTCTCTCTGTAGACATCATATTGTCTCTCTGTACACATCATATTGTCTCTCTGTAGACATCATATTGTCTCTCTGTAGACATCATATTGTCTCTCTGTAGACATCATATTGTCTCTCTGTAGACATCATATTGTCTCTCTGTAGACATCATATTGTCTCTCTGTAGACATCATATTGTCTCTCTGTGGACATCATATTGTCTCTCTCTCTGTGGACATCATATTGTCTCTCTGTGGACATCATATTGTCTCTCTCTCTGTGGACATCATATTGTCTCTCTCTCTGTGGACATCATATTGTCTCTCTCTCTGTGGACATCATATTGTCTCTCTCTCTGTAGACATCATATTGTCTCTCTCTCTGTAGACATCATATTGTCTCTCTGTAGACATCATATTGTCTCTCTGTGGACATCATATTGTCTCTCTGTGGACATCATATTGTCTCTCTCTCTGTGGACATCATATTGTCTCTCTCTCTGTAGACATCATATTGTCTCTCTCTCTGTGGACATCATATTGTCTCTCTCTCTGTGGACATCATATTGTCTCTCTCTCTGTAGACATCATATTGTCTCTCTGTAGACATCATATTGTCTCTCTGTGGACATCATATTGTCTCTCTGTAGACATCATATTGTCTCTCTCTCTGTAGACATCATATTGTCTCTCTGTAGACATCATATTGTCTCTCTGTAGACATCATATTGTCTCTCTGTAGACATCATATTGTCTCTCTGTAGACATCATATTGTCTCTCTCTCTGTAGACATCATATTGTCTCTCTGTAGACATCATATTGTCTCTCTGTAGACATCATATTGTCTCTCTGTGGACATCATATTGTCTCTCTGTGGACATCATATTGTCTCTCTGTAGACATCATATTGTCTCTCTCTCTGTAGACATCATATTGTCTCTCTGTAGACATCATATTGTCTCTCTGTAGACATCATATTGTCTCTCTGTAGACATCATATTGTCTCTCTCTGTGGACATCATATTGTATCTCTGTAGACATCATATTGTCTCTCTCTCTGTGGACATCATATTGTCTCTCTCTCTGTAGACATCATATTGTCTCTCTCTGTAGACATCATATTGTCTCTCTGTAGACATCATATTGTCTCTCTCTCTGTGGACATCATATTGTCTCTCTCTCTGTAGACATCATATTGTCTCTCTGTAGACATCATATTGTCTCTCTGTAGACATCATAGTGTCTCTCTCTCTGTAGACATCATATTGTCTCTCTGTAGACATCATATTGTCTCTCTGTAAACATCATATTGTCTCTCTGTGGACATCATATTGTCTCTCTCTCTGTAGACATCATATTGTCTCTCTGTGGACATCATATTGTCTCTCTGTAGACATCATATTGTCTCTCTCTCTGTAGACATCATATTGTCTCTCTGTAGACATCATATTGTCTCTCTGTAGACATCATATTGTCTCTCTGTGGACATCATAGTGTCTCTCTGTGGACATCATATTGTCTCTCTGTAGACATCATATTGTCTCTCTGTAGACATCATATTGTCTCTCTCTCTGTAGACATCATATTGTCTCTCTGTAGACATCATATTGTCTCTCTGTAGACATCATATTGTCTCTCTGTAGACATCATATTGTCTCTCTGTAGACATCATATTGTCTCTCTCTCTGTGGACATCATATTGTCTCTCTCTCTGTGGACATCATATTGTCTCTCTCTCTGTGGACATCATATTGTCTCTCTCTCTGTAGACATCATATTGTCTCTCTCTCTGTAGACATCATATTGTCTCTCTGTAGACATCATATTGTCTCTCTGTGGACATCATATTGTCTCTCTGTGGACATCATATTGTCTCTCTCTCTGTGGACATCATATTGTCTCTCTCTCTGTAGACATCATATTGTCTCTCTCTCTGTGGACATCATATTGTCTCTCTCTCTGTGGACATCATATTGTCTCTCTCTCTGTAGACATCATATTGTCTCTCTGTAGACATCATATTGTCTCTCTGTGGACATCATATTGTCTCTCTGTAGACATCATATTGTCTCTCTCTCTGTAGACATCATATTGTCTCTCTGTAGACATCATATTGTCTCTCTGTAGACATCATATTGTCTCTCTGTAGACATCATATTGTCTCTCTGTAGACATCATATTGTCTCTCTCTCTGTAGACATCATATTGTCTCTCTGTAGACATCATATTGTCTCTCTGTAGACATCATATTGTCTCTCTGTGGACATCATATTGTCTCTCTGTGGACATCATATTGTCTCTCTGTAGACATCATATTGTCTCTCTCTCTGTAGACATCATATTGTCTCTCTGTAGACATCATATTGTCTCTCTGTAGACATCATATTGTCTCTCTGTAGACATCATATTGTCTCTCTCTGTGGACATCATATTGTATCTCTGTAGACATCATATTGTCTCTCTCTCTGTGGACATCATATTGTCTCTCTCTCTGTAGACATCATATTGTCTCTCTGTAGACATCATAGTGTCTCTCTCTCTGTAGACATCATATTGTCTCTCTGTAGACATCATATTGTCTCTCTGTAAACATCATATTGTCTCTCTGTGGACATCATATTGTCTCTCTCTCTGTAGACATCATATTGTCTCTCTGTGGACATCATATTGTCTCTCTGTAGACATCATATTGTCTCTCTCTCTGTAGACATCATATTGTCTCTCTGTAGACATCATATTGTCTCTCTGTAGACATCATATTGTCTCTCTGTGGACATCATAGTGTCTCTCTGTGGACATCATATTGTCTCTCTGTAGACATCATATTGTCTCTCTGTAGACATCATATTGTCTCTCTCTCTGTAGACATCATATTGTCTCTCTGTAGACATCATATTGTCTCTCTGTAGACATCATATTGTCTCTCTGTGGACATCATATTGTCTCTCTGTAGACATCATATTGTCTCTCTCTCTATAGACATCATATTGTCTCTCTCTCTGTGGACATCATATTGTCTCTCTCTCTGTGGACATCATATTGTCTCTCTCTCTGTAGACATCATATTGTCTCTCTCTCTGTAGACATCATATTGTCTCTCTGTAGACATCATATTGTCTCTCTGTGGACATCATATTGTCTCTCTGTGGACATCAGATTGTCTTTCTCTCTGTGGACATCATATTGTCTCTCTCTCTGTAGACATCATATTGTCTCTCTCTCTGTGGACATCATATTGTCTCTCTCTCTGTGGACATCATATTGTCTCTCTCTCTGTAGACATCATATTGTCTCTCTGTAGACATCATATTGTCTCTCTGTGGACATCATATTGTCTCTCTGTAGACATCATATTGTCTCTCTCTCTGTAGACATCATATTGTCTCTCTGTAGACATCATATTGTCTCTCTGTAGACATCATATTGTCTCTCTGTAGACATCATATTGTCTCTCTGTAGACATCATATTGTCTCTCTCTCTGTAGACATCATATTGTCTCTCTGTAGACATCATATTGTCTCTCTGTAGACATCATATTGTCTCTCTGTGGACATCATATTGTCTCTCTGTGGACATCATATTGTCTCTCTGTAGACATCATATTGTCTCTCTCTCTGTAGACATCATATTGTCTCTCTGTAGACATCATATTGTCTCTCTGTAGACATCATATTGTCTCTCTGTAGACATCATATTGTCTCTCTCTGTGGACATCATATTGTATCTCTGTAGACATCATATTGTCTCTCTCTCTGTAGACATCATATTGTCTCTCTCTCTGTGGACATCATATTGTCTCTCTCTCTGTAGACATCATATTGTCTCTCTCTGTAGACATCATATTGTCTCTCTGTAGACATCATATTGTCTCTCTCTCTGTGGACATCATATTGTCTCTCTCTCTGTAGACATCATATTGTCTCTCTGTAGACATCATATTGTCTCTCTGTAGACATCATAGTGTCTCTCTCTCTGTAGACATCATATTGTCTCTCTGTAGACATCATATTGTCTCTCTGTAAACATCATATTGTCTCTCTGTGGACATCATATTGTCTCTCTCTCTGTAGACATCATATTGTCTCTCTGTGGACATCATATTGTCTCTCTGTAGACATCATATTGTCTCTCTCTCTGTAGACATCATATTGTCTCTCTGTAGACATCATATTGTCTCTCTGTAGACATCATATTGTCTCTCTGTGGACATCATAGTGTCTCTCTGTGGACATCATATTGTCTCTCTGTAGACATCATATTGTCTCTCTGTAGACATCATATTGTCTCTCTCTCTGTAGACATCATATTGTCTCTCTGTAGACATCATATTGTCTCTCTGTAGACATCATATTGTCTCTCTGTAGACATCATATTGTCTCTCTGTAGACATCATATTGTCTCTCTCTCTG
>NW_027256206.1:15000-26072 GCF_045679555.1 Salvelinus alpinus
GTGCGCTGAGCACTACTAATACCCCATACAGCTGAATAATACCACATCAATAATACCCCATACAGCTGAATAATACCCCATACAGCTGAATAATACCCCATACAGCTGAGTAATACCCCATACAGCTGAATAATACACCATACAGCTGAATAATACCACATGAATAATACCCCATACAGCTGAATAAGACCCCATACAGCTGAATAATACCACATACAGCTGAATAATACCCCATACAGCTGAATAAGACCCCATACAGCTGAATAATACCCCATACAGCTGAATAATACCCCATACAGCTGAATAATACCCCATACAGCTGAATAATACCCCATACAGCTGAATAATACCCCATACAGCTGAATAATAACCCATACAGCTGAATAATACCCCATACAGCTGAATAATACCCCATACAGCTGAATAATACCCCATACAGCTGAATAATACCCCATACAGCTGAATAATACCACATGAATAATACCCCATACAGCTGAATAATACCCCATACAGCTGAATAATACCCCATGAATAATACCCCATACAGCTGAATAATACCCCATACAGCTGAGTGATACCCCATACAGTTGAATAATACCCCAAACAGCTGAATAATACCCCATACAGCTGAATAATACCCCATACAGCTGAATAATACCCCATACAGCTGAATAAGACCCCATACAGCTGAATAATACCACTTGAATAATACCCCATACAGTTGAATAATACCCCAAACAGCTGAATAATACCCCAAACAGCTGAATAATACCCCATACAGCTGAATAATACCCCATACAGCTGAATAATACCCCATACAGCTGAATAATACCCCATACAGCTGAATAATACCCCATACAGCTGAATAATACCACATGAATAATACCCCATACAGCTGAATAATACCACATGAATAAGACCCCATACAGCTGAATAATACCCCATACAGCTGAATAATACCCCATACAGCTGAATAATACCCCATACAGCTGAATAATACCCCCTACAGCTGAATAATACCACATGAATAATACCCCATACAGCTAAATAATACCCCATACAGCTGAATAATACCCCATACAGCTGAATAATACCCCATACAGCTGAATAATACCCCATACAGCTGAATAATACCCCATACAGCTGAATAATACCCCATACAGCTGAATAATACCCCATACAGCTGAATAATACCCCATACAGCTGAATAATACCCCATACAGCTGAATAATACCCCATACAGCTGAATAAAACCCCATACAGCTGAATAATACCCCATACAGCTGAATAATACCCCATACAGGTGAATAATACCCCAAACAGCTGAATAAGACCCCATACAGCTGAATAATACCCCATACAGCTGAATAATACCCCATACAGCTGAATAATACCCCAAACAGCTGAATAAGACCCCATACAGCTGAATAATACCCCATACAGCTGAATAATACCCCATACAGCTGAATAATACCCCATACAGCTGAATAATACCACATGAATAATAACCCATACAGCTGAATAATACCCCATACAGCTGAATAAAACCCCATACAGCTGAATAATACCCCATACAGCTGAATAATACCCCATACAGGTGAATAATACCACAAACAGCTGAATAAGACCCCATACAGCTGAATAATACCCCATACAGCTGAATAATACCCCATACAGCTGAATAATACCCCATACAGCTGAATAATACCCCATTCAGCTGAATAATACCCCATACAGCTGAATAATACCACATGAATAATACCCCATACAGCTGAATAATACCCCATACAGCTGAATAATACCCCATACAGCTGAATAATACCACATGAATAATACCCCATACAGCTGAATAATACCCCGTACAGCTGAATAATACCCCATACAGCTGAATAATACCCCATACAGCTGAATAATACCCCATACAGCTGAATAATACCCCATACAGCTGAATAATACCACATACAGCTGAATAATACCCCATACAGCTGAATAATACCACATGAATAATACCCCATACAGCTGAATAATACCCCATACAGCTGAATAATACCCCATACAGCTGAATAATACCCCATACAGCTGAATAATACCCCATACAGCTGAATAATACCCCAAACAGCTGAATAATACCCCATTCAGCTGAATAATACCCCATACAGCTGAATAATACCCCATACAGCTGAATAATACCCCAAACAGCTGAATAAGACCCCATACAGCTGAATAATACCCCATACAGCTGAATAATACCCCATACAGCTGAATAATACCCCATACAGCTGAATAATACCACATGAATAATACCCCAAACAGCTGAATAATACCCCATACAGCTGAATAATACCCCATACAGCTGAATAATACCACATACAGCTGAATAATACCCCATACAGCTGAATAATACCCCATACAGCTGAATAATACCCCATACAGCTGAATAATACCCCATACAGCTGAATAATACCCCATACAGCTGAATAATACCACATGAATAATACCCCAAACAGCTGAATAAGACCCCATACAGCTGAATAATACCCCATACAGCTGAATAATACCCCATACAGCTGAATAATACCCCATACAGCTGAATAATACCACATGAATAATACCCCAAACAGCTGAATAATACCCCATACAGCTGAATAATACCCCATACAGCTGAATAATACCCCATACAGCTGAATAATACCCCATACAGCTAAATAATACCCCATACAGCTGAATAATACCCCATACAGCTGAATAATACCCCATACAGCTGAATAATACCCCATACAGCTGAATAATACCACATACAGCTGAATAATACCCCATACAGCTGAATAATACCCCATACAGCTGAATAATACCCCATACAGCTGAATAATACCCCATACAGCTGAGTGTACAAAACATTAAGAACACCTTCCTAATATTGAGTTGCAACCTCCCCTTTTGCCCCTCAGAACAGCCTCAATTCATCAGAGCATGGACTCTACAAGGTGTCCATAGCCTTCCACAGGGCTTCTGGCCCATGTGGACTACAATGCTTCCCACAGTAGTGTCAAGTTGTCTGGATGTCCTTTGGGTGGTGGACCATTCTTGATACACACGGGAAACTGTTGAGCTTGAAAAAACCCCAGCAGCGTTGCAGTTCGTGACACAAACTGTTGCGGTTTAAGATGAGGTAGGATGATCTTTTTGTTCTCTCTGCCAGAACGCATCACAGAGAAGCGATAGAACATGAATTTAAAAAAGGTAGAGATTAACTGGACTTTACCTGCTGTGTACACGGTGAAGGGAGAGACGGTAGGAGCGTCACTCAGCGCGCTGTCTGGACTTTACCTGCTGTGTACACGGTGAAGGGAGAGACGGTAGGAGCGTCACTCAGCGCGCTGTCTGGACTTTACCTGCTGTGTACACGGTGAAGGGAGAGACGGTAGGAGCGTCACTCAGTGCGCTGTCTAAAATCCAAACTTTACCCGCAACATAAACCTCAGAGGTAGCCTGTTCGGTGTTTCGGTTCAGTTATTTAAAAAAAATATTATGTTTTCGGTATCATCTGATCTCACCACCTGGTAAAGAACCAACAGTGCAGCTCGAGCCCAGACACGACTGATGCAGTCTGTTTCTCTGATTGGTGTGTTTCAGCGCGCGCTCTAACAGCCCCCTTGCCTCTCTCTGTCTCACTCTCTCTGTCTCTCTCTCTCTCTCTGTCTCACTCTCTGTCTCTCTGTCTCGCTCTCTCTCTCTGTCTCTCTCTCTCTCTGTCTCTCTCTCTGTCTCTGTCTCTCTCTCTCTCTGTCTCTCTCTCTCTCTCCCTATCTCTCTCTCTCTCTCTCTCTCTCTGTCTCTCTCTCTCCCTATCTCTCTGTCTCTCTCTCAATTTTCAATTCAATTCGCTTTATTGGCATGACGTAACAATGTACATATTGCCAAAGCTTATTTTGGATATTTACAATATAAATAAAAATGAGAATTAAAATTGTCAACGGGACAACAGTAACAACAATAACCAAGGGTCAAAATAACCATACATTGAACAATAATTATACAGTAGAGGACATGTGCAGGTTGATTGGTCTGTCTGACACTGTCCCTCATCTTATGGCAGGCAGCAATGTAGTGCGCTGCCAACCCACAGCTCTCTGCGTCCTCCCCCAACAGGACGGGTAGCCTATCCTCATCAGAGATGTCTTTGAAACCTTAAATAAGGGTTTCACATTTGGGGAAATGACACTCTAATTGTTTTATATTTTTGACATTTTGTCAGGAAATGCAGCTCCGTCTCAGGTTCCGCTGCACAGCCTTTCCTCTACAGGGAGCCAGGTTTTCCTGTGTCGACCCTTCTCAATGGCAAAGCTGTGCTCACTGAGCCTGTACCTCTCTCTCTCTCTCTCTCTCTCTCTCTCTCTCTCTCTCTCTCTCTGTCTCTGTCTCTGTCTCTGTCTCTGTCTCTGTCTCTGTCTCTGTCTCTGTCTCTGTCTCTGTCTCTGTCTCTGTCTCCGTCTCTCTCTCTCAGTAAATCTGGCATCTCACTGCTCACGGCCCTCCATTCACTTTTATTATTCGGTGGTTCTCCTAAAGTCGGTAGGGATGTGCTTCTTTGTTTTCAAGACGATTCAAAAATTATTCTTAAATAACAGGTGTAGACAAACAGTGAAATGCTTACTTACGGGTCCTTTTTCAACAATGAATAGTTAACGATAAAACATTAAATAAAGATAGAAATAGTGGCACGAGGACTAAATACATAGTGAATTACCAATAACAGTGAGGACTAAATACATAGTGAATTACCAATAACAATGAGGACTAAATACATAGTGAATTACCAATAACAATGAGGACTAAATACATAGTGAATTACCAATAACAGTGAGGACTAAATACATAGTGAATTACCAATAACAGTGAGGACTAAACACATAGTGAATTACCAATAACAATGAGGACTAAATACATAGTGAATTAACAATAACAATGGGGACTAAATACATAGTGAATTACCAATAACAGTGAGGACGAAATACATAGTGAAATACCAATAACAACAAGGACTAAATACATAGTGAATTACCAATAACAACGAGGACTAAATACATAGTGAATTACCAATAACAATGAGGACTAAATACATAGTGAATTACCAATAACAATGAGGACTAAATACATAGTAAATTACCAATAACAATGAGGACTAAATACATAGTGAATTACCAATAACAGTGAGGACTAAATACATAGTGAATTACCAATAACAGTGAGGACTAAATACATAGTGAATTACCAATAACAATGAGGACTAAATACATAGTGAATTACCAATAACAATGAGGACTAAATACATAGTGAATTACCAATAACAGTGAGGACGAAATACATAGTGAATTACCAATAACAACAAGGACTAAATACATAGTGAATTACCAATAACAACGAGGACTAAATACATAGTGAATTACCAATAACAATGAGGACTAAATACATAGTGAATTACCAATAACAATGAGGACTAAATACATAGTAAATTACCAATAACAATGAGGACTAAATACATAGTGAATTACCAATAACAGTGAGGACTAAATACATAGTGAATTACCAATAACAGTGAGGACTAAATACATAGTGAATTACCAATAACAATGAGGACTAAATACATAGTGAATTACCAATAACAATGAGGACTAAATACATAGTGAATTACCAATAACAGTGAGGACTAAATACATAGTGAATTACCAATAACAATGAGGACTAAATACATAGTGAATTACCAATAACAGTGAGGACTAAATACATAGTGAATTACCAATAACAACGAGGACTAAATACATAGTGAATTACCAATAACAGTGAGGACTAAATACATAGTGAATTACCAATAACAGTGAGGACTAAACACATAGTGAATTACCAATAACAGTGAGGACTAAATACATAGTGAATTACCAATAACAGTGAGGACTAAACACATAGTGAATTACCAATAACAGTGAGGACAAAAAAATAAGATGTCTATTGGGAGGGCGTAGCAGTACCGACCAATAGATGTTAGATGTATAGACCAATAGTACCTGACCAATAGTACCCGACCAATAGTACCCGACCAATATAACCCGACCAATAGTACCCGACCAATAGATGACGTGCTATAGAAAGGCAACACCCCCTTGAAGTTTTTTTCCCACTTTTTGTTGCCTTAAAAATTACATCTAAAAAGCCGTTAAATTCAGATCTACAATACCTTTAAAAAGTTTGGGGTCACTTAGAAATGTCCTTGTTTCTGAAAGAAAATCATGTTTTTTTTTTGTCCATTAAAATCACATCAAATTGATCAGAAATACAGTGTAGACATTGTTCATGTTGTAAATTACTATTGTAGTTGGAAACGGCAGATTTTTAATGGAATATCTACATAGGCGTACAGAAGCCCATTATCAGCAACCATCACTCCTGTGTTCCAATGGCACGTTTTGTTAGCTAATCCAAGTTTATCATTTTAAAAGGCTAATTGATCATTAGAAAACCCTTTTTCAATTATGTTAGCACAGCTGAAAACTGTTGTCTTGATTAAAGAAGCAATAAAACTGCCCTTCTTTAGACTAGTTGAGTATCTGGAGCAACAGCATTTGTGGGTTCGGTTACAGGCTCAAAATGGCCCGAAACAAAGCACTTTCTCCTGAAACTCGTCAGTCTATTCTTGTTCTGAGAAATGAAGGATATTCCATGCGAGAAATTGCCAAGAAACTGAAGATCTCGTACAACGCTGTGTACTACTCCCTTCACAGAACAGAGCAAACTGGCTCTAACCAGAATAGAAAGAGGAGTGGGAGGCCCCAGTGCACAACTGAGCAAGAGGACAAGTACGTTAGAATGTCTAGTTTGAGAAACAGACGCCTCACAAGTGCTCAACTTGCAGCTTCATTAAATAGAACCCGCAAACACCAGTCTCAACGTCAACAGTGAAGAGGCGACTCCGGGATGCTGGCCATCTAGGCAGAGTTCATCTGTCCAGTGTCTGTATTCTTTTGCCCATCTTAATATTTTATTTTTACATGGACACTTTTGTTTTTATCCCCTGGATTTCTATCCTCTTGATATTATTGTCGGATCTAATTTTAATAGCTAACATTTCAATGGCCTTAATAAATAGATATGGAGACAATGGACAGCCTTGTTTTTCTCCTCTTAAAAGCTCAATACTTTCTGAGAAGTAACCATTATTCACATCTGGGGTTGCTGTACATAACTTTAAGCATTTAGAAATAAATTCAGCAAAAAAAAATAAACATCCTCTCACTGTCAACTGCATTTATTTTCAGCAAACTTAACATGTGTAAATATTTGTACGAAAATAACAAGATTTAACAACTGAGACATAAACTGAACAAGTTCCACAGACATGTGACTAACAGAAATGGAATAATGTGTCCCTGAACAAAGGGGGGGGGGGGTCAAAATCAAAAGTAACAGTCAGTATCTGGTGTGGCCACCAGCTGCATTAAGTACTGCAGTACATCTCCTCCTCATGGACTGTGCCAGATTTGCCAGTTATTGCTGTGAGATGTTACCCCACTCTTCCACCAAGGCACCTGCAAGTTCCCGGACATTTCTGGGGGGAATGGCCCTAGCCCTCACCCTCCCATCCAACAGATCCCAGACGTGCTCAATGGGATTGAGATCCGGGCTCTTGCAGGAAATCACGCACAGAATGAGCAGTATGGCTGGTGGCATTGTCATGCTGGAGGGTCATGCCAAGATGAGCCTGCAGGAAGGGTACCACATGAGGGAGGAGGATCTCTTCCCTGTAACGCACAGCGTTGAGATTGCCTGCAATGACAACAAGCTCAGTCCGATGATGCTGTGACACACCGCCCCAGACCATGGACCCTTTGACACACCGCCCGAGACCATGGACCCTTCACCTCCAAATTGATCCCGCTCCAGATTACAGGCCTCTGTGTAACGCTCATTCCTTCGACAATAAACGCGAATCTGACCATCACCCCTAGTGAGACAAAACCGCGACTCATCAGTGAAGAGCACTTTTTGCCAGTCCTGTCTGGTCCAGCGACGGTGGGTTTGTGCCCATAGGCAACATTGTTGCCGGTGATGTCTGGTGAGGACCTGCCTTACAACAGGCCTACAAGCCCTCAGTCCAGCCTCTCTCAGCCTATTGCGGACAGTCTGATCACTGATGGAGGGATGCGTTCCTGGTGTAACTCGGGCAGTTGTTGTTGCCATCCTGTACCTGTCCCGTAGATGTGATGTTTGGATGTACCGATCCTGTGCAGGTGTTGTTACACGTGGTTTGCCACTGCGAGGACGATCAGCTGTCCATCCTGTCTCACCGTAGCGCTGTCTTAGGCGTCTCACAGTACGGACATTGCAGTTTATTGTTCTGGCCACATCTGCAGTCCTCATGCCTCCTTGCAGCATGCTTAAGGCACGTTCAAGCAGATGAGCAGGGACCCTGGGCATCTATCTTTTGGTGTTTTTCAGAGTCAGTAGAAAGGCCTCTTTAGTGTCCTAAGTTTTCATAACTGTGACCTTAAGTGCCTACCATCTGTAAGCTGTTAGTGTCTTAACGACTGTTCCACAGGTGCATGTTCATTAATTGTTTATGGTTCATTGAACAAGCATGGGAAACAGTGTTTAAACCCTTTACAATGAAGATCTGTGAAGTTATTTTGATATTTACGAATGATCTTTGAAAGACAGGGTCCTGAAAAAGGGACATTTCTTTTTTTGCTGAGTTTACGTTCTAGTCGTACTTTATCAAACACCTTTTCAACATCTGATATGACCAGGCCTGGTGTCTTTGATGTTTCGTAAAGTTAAATTGTTTTAAATTGTATATTATTCGTATATTATCTCCAATTTATCGTCCATGTAAAAAACCTGTCTGATCAGGTTGAACAATATCTGGTAAAACCTTTTTTATTCTATGTGCTATGCATTTCACCTGGAAGTGTTAAGAGGCCTCCAGTTTTTTAAATGGACTGGATCTTTATATTCACCACCTGGGTCCTGTTCCAGCAGTAATGAAATCAGACCTTCTTGTTGAGTACCTGAAAGTCTACAATTTTTATCATTCAAATTAAAACATGGTAATAATGAATCTGAGTACATCAAAGGTCTGATATCCCTCTACTGGTATACCATCAAGCCCTGGGGTTTTACCATCAAGCCCTGGGGTTTTACCATCAAGCCCTGGTGTTTTACCATCAAGCCCTGATGTTTTACCATCAAGCCCTGGTGTTTTTACCATCAAGCCCTGGTGTTTTACCATCAGAGCCCTAGTGTTTTTACCATCAGGCCCTGGTGTTTTACCAGCAAGCCCTGGTGTTTTTACCATCAAGCCCTGGTGTTTTACCATCAAGCCCTGGTGTTTCTACCATCAAGACCTGGTGTTTTTACCATCAAGCCCTGGTGTTTTACCATCAAGCCCTGGTGTTTTTACCATCAAGCCCTGGTGTTTTACCATCAAGCCCTGGTGTTTTTACCATCAAGCCCTGGTGTTTTTACCATCAAGCCCTGGTGTTTTACCATCAAGCCCTGGTGTTTTACCATCAAGCCCTGGTGTTTTTACCATCAAGCCCTGGTGTTTTACCATCAAGCCCTGGTGTTTTTACCATCAAGCCCTGGTGTTTTTACCATCAAGCCCTGGTGTTTTACCATCAAGCCCTGGTGTTTTAACCATCAAGCCCTGGTGTTTTACCATCAAGCCCTGGTGTTTTACCATCAAGCCCTGGTGTTTTAACCATCAAGCCCTGGTGTTTTTACCATCAAGCCCTGGTGTTTTTACCATCAAGCCCTGGTGTTTTACCATCAAGCCCTGGTGTTTTACCATCAAGCCCTGGTGTTTTACCATCAAGCCCTGGTGTTTTAACCATCAAGCCCTGGTGTTTTACCATCAAGCCCTGGTGTTTTACCATCAAGCCCTGGTGTTTTTACCATCAAGCCCTGGTGTTTTTACCATCAAGCCCTGGTGTTTTACCATCAAGCCCTGGTGTTTTTACCATCAAGCCCTGGTGTTCAACAGACTGAAAATATTTTATAGCCTCAATGAGTTCCTCCTCTGTAGTTTGTCCTTCACACAGGTCTTTCTCTACATCTGTTCATTTGACATTATTATTAAGAACGAAATCCTTAACATCATTCAGTGGAAATGGAGGAGACTGAAAAGAAAACATATTGAAATATTCTGCTTCCTCTTTCAAAGTGTAAATTGGTGAATCGTGAATGACTCCATCTTTTGTAATGAGTTTCAGTCAATTATTTTTTTTGTCGCATTTCTAAGTTTGAAGATTCAAGAAAAATGTTGTGTATTAATTCCACCATTTTCCAACCAATTCGCTTTATTTTTGTAATACATTACACTTGATCGTTCTTGAATAAGTACCTCCATTTCTTTTTGTTTTTCCTCTAACCTATTTTGTGCCTCTACCGGTAGAGTTCCCGTGCACCATCTACCTGCTCTGTTACTTCCTCTATTTCCTTCATTAGTCTCTTTTGACCTAAACTGCATTTGATTTAATGATGAGTATTGTATTGTATTGAATGGCCTCTAAAAGCACATTTCAAAAGGGTCCTGTACAATAAGGGGATCTGCTGTACCTGTGTCAGTTATGAAAAATTCCTCCTCCATGTATATATCACTAGGTCAGGATATTAAACCTCCTCCATGTATATCTCACTAGGTCAGGATATTAAACCTCCTCCATGTATATCTCACTAGGTCAGGATATTAAACCTCCTCCATGTATATCTCACTAGGTCAGGATATTAAACCTCCTCCATGTATATCTCACTAGGTCAGGATATTAAACCTCCTCCATGTATATCTCACTAGGTCAGGATATTAAATCTCCATGTATATCTCACTAGGTCAGGATATTAAACCTCCTCCATGTATATCTCACTAAGTCAGGATATTAAACCTCCTCTATGTATATCTCACTAGGTCAGGGTATTAAACCTCCTCCATGTATATCTCACTAGGTCAGGATATTAAACCTCCATGTATATCTCACTAGGTCAGGATATTAAACCTCCTCCATGTATATCTCACTAGGTCAGGA
>NW_027256207.1:0-26009 GCF_045679555.1 Salvelinus alpinus
TCAACTGAGAGAGTATTACTAAACTGATAGAATATTACTCAACGGAGAGAGTGTTACTAGACTGAGAGAATATTACTCAACTGAGAGAGTGTTACTAAACTGAGAGAGTATTACTAAACTGAGAGAGCTGAGAGAGTATTACCAAACTGAGAGAATATTACTAAACTGAGAGAATATTACTAAACTGAGAGAGCTGAGAGAATATTACTAAACTGAGAGAATATTACTAAACTGAGCGAGTGTTACTAAACTGGGGGAGTATTACCAAACCGAGAGAGTATTACTAACCTGAGAGAGTATTACTAAACTGAGAGAATATTACTAAACTGAGAGAGTGTTACTAGACTGAGATAGTATTACTCAACTGAGAGAGTATTACTAAACTGAGAGAGTGTTACTAGACTGAGAGAGTATTACTAAACTGAGAGAATATTACTAAACTGTGAGAATATTACTAAACTGAGAGAGTGTTACTAAACTGAGAGAATATTACTCAACTGAGAGAGTATTACTAAACTGAGAGAGTATTACTAAACTGAGAGAGTATTACTAAACTGAGGGAGTATTACTAAACCGAGAGAGTATTACTAACCTGAGAGAGTATTACTAAACTGAGAGATTATTATTAAACTGAGAGAGTAATACTAAACTGAGGGAGTATTACTAAACCGAGAGAGTATTACTAACCTGAGAGAGTATTACACAACTGAGAGAGTATTACCAAACTGAGAGAGTGTTGCTAGACTGATATAGTATTACTAAACTGAGAAAGTATTACTAAACTGAGAGAGTTTTACTAAACTGTGAGAATATTACTCAACTGAGAGATTATTACTAAACTGTGAGAATATTACTCAACTGAGAGAGTATTACTAAACTGAAAGAGTGTTACTAAACTGAGAGAATATTACTCAACGGAGAGATTATTACTCAACTGAGAGAGTGTTACTAAACTAAGAGAGTATTACTAAACTGAGAGAGTATTACTAAACTGAGCGAGTATTACTAAACTGAGAGAGTGTTGCTAGACTGAGATAGTATTACTAAACTGAGAGAGTATTACTAAACTGAGAGAGTATTACTAAACTGTGAGAATATTACTCAACTGAGAGATTATTACTAAACTGAGAGAGTATTACTAAACTGAGAGAGTATTACTAGACTGAGATAGTATTACTCAACTGAGAGAGTGTTACTAAACTGAGAGAATATTACTCAACGGAGAGATTATTACTCAACTGAGAGAGTGTTACTAAACTAAGAGAGTATTACTAAACTGAGAGAGTATTACTAAACTGAGAGAGTGTTGCTAGACTGAGAGAGTATTACTAAACTGTGAGAATATTACTCAACTGAGAGATTATTACTCTATGGAGAGATTATTTCTCAAGTGAGAGAGTATTACTAAACTGAGAAAGTATTACTAAACTGAGAGAGTATTACTAAACTGAGAGAATATTACTCAACTGAGAGAGTATTACTAAACTGAGAGAGTATTACTAAACTGAGAAAGTATTACTCAACTGAGAGAGTATTACTAAACTGATAGAATATTACTCAACGGAGAGAGTGTTACTAGACTGAGAGAATATTACTCAACTGAGAGAGTGTTACTAAACTGAGAGAGTATTACTAAACTGAGAGAATATTACTAAACTGAGCGAGTGTTACTAAACTGGGGGAGTATTACCAAACCGAGAGAGTATTACTAACCTGAGAGAGTATTACTAAACTGAGAGAATATTACTAAACTGAGAGAGTGTTACTAGACTGAGATAGTATTACTCAACTGAGAGAGTATTACTAAACTGAGAGAGTGTTACTAGACTGAGAGAGTATTACTAAACTGAGAGAATATTACTAAACTGTGAGAATATTACTAAACTGAGAGAGTGTTACTAAACTGAGAGAATATTACTCAACTGAGAGAGTATTACTAAACTGAGAGAGTATTACTAAACTGAGGGAGTATTACTAAACCGAGAGAGTATTACTAACCTGAGAGAGTATTACTAAACTGAGAGATTATTATTAAACTGAGAGAGTAATACTAAACTGAGGGAGTATTACTAAACCGAGAGAGTATTACTAATCTGAGAGAGTATTACACAACTGAGAGAGTATTACCAAACTGAGAGAGTGTTGCTAGACTGAGATAGTATTACTAAACTGAGAGAGTATTACTAAACTGAAAGAGTGTTACTAAACTGAGAGAATATTACTCAACGGAGAGATTATTACTAAACTGAGAGAGTATTACTAAACTGAGAGAGTATTACTAGACTGAGATAGTATTACTCAACTGAGAGAGTGTTACTAAACTGAGAGAATATTACTCAACGGAGAGATTATTACTCAACTGAGAGAGTGTTACTAAACTAAGAGAGTATTACTAAACTGAGAGAGTATTACTAAACTGAGAGAGTGTTGCTAGACTGAGAGAGTATTACTAAACTGTGAGAATATTACTCAACTGAGAGATTATTACTCTATGGAGAGATTATTTCTCAAGTGAGAGAGTATTACTAAACTGAGAGAGTATTATGAGAGAGTATTACTAAACTGAGAGAGTATTACTAAACTATGAAAGTATTACTCAACTGAGAGAGTATTACTAAACTGATAGAATATTACTCAACGGAGAGAGTGTTACTAGACTGAGAGAATATTACTCAACTGAGAGAGTGTTACTAAACTGAGAGAGTATTACTAAACTGAGAGAGCTGAGAGAGTATTACCAAACTGAGAGAATATTACTAAACTGAGAGAATATTACTAAACTGAGAGAGCTGAGAGAATATTACTAAACTGAGAGAATATTACTAAACTGAGCGAGTGTTACTAAACTGGGGGAGTATTACCAAACCGAGAGAGTATTACTAACCTGAGAGAGTATTACTAAACTGAGAGAATATTACTAAACTGAGAGAGTGTTACTAGACTGAGATAGTATTACTCAACTGAGAGAGTATTACTAAACTGAGAGAGTGTTACTAGACTGAGAGAGTATTACTAAACTGAGAGAATATTACTAAACTGTGAGAATATTACTAAACTGAGAGAGTGTTACTAAACTGAGAGAATATTACTCAACTGAGAGAGTATTACTAAACTGAGAGAGTATTACTAAACTGAGGGAGTATTACTAAACCGAGAGAGTATTACTAACCTGAGAGAGTATTACTAAACTGAGAGATTATTATTAAACTGAGAGAGTAATACTAAACTGAGGGAGTATTACTAAACCGAGAGAGTATTACTAACCTGAGAGAGTATTACACAACTGAGAGAGTATTACCAAACTGAGAGAGTGTTGCTAGACTGATATAGTATTACTAAACTGAGAGAGTATTACTAAACTGAGAGAGTTTTACTAAACTGTGAGAATATTACTCAACTGAGAGATTATTACTAAACTGTGAGAATATTACTCAACTGAGAGAGTATTACTAAACTGAAAGAGTGTTACTAAACTGAGAGAATATTACTCAACGGAGAGATTATTACTCAACTGAGAGAGTGTTACTAAACTAAGAGAGTATTACTAAACTGAGAGAGTATTACTAAACTGAGCGAGTATTACTAAACTGAGAGAGTGTTGCTAGACTGAGATAGTATTACTAAACTGAGAGAGTATTACTAAACTGAGAGAGTATTACTAAACTGTGAGAATATTACTCAACTGAGAGATTATTACTAAACTGAGAGAGTATTACTAAACTGAGAGAGTATTACTAGACTGAGATAGTATTACTCAACTGAGAGAGTGTTACTAAACTGAGAGAATATTACTCAACGGAGAGATTATTACTCAACTGAGAGAGTGTTACTAAACTAAGAGAGTATTACTAAACTGAGAGAGTATTACTAAACTGAGAGAGTGTTGCTAGACTGAGAGAGTATTACTAAACTGTGAGAATATTACTCAACTGAGAGATTATTACTCTATGGAGAGATTATTTCTCAAGTGAGAGAGTATTACTAAACTGAGAGAGTATTACTAAACTGAGAGAGTATTACTAAACTGAGAGAATATTACTCAACTGAGAGAGTATTACTAAACTGAGAGAGTATTACTAAACTGAGAGAGTATTACTAAACTGAGAGAGTGTTACTAGACTGAGATAGTATTACTCAACTGAGAGAGTATTACTAAACTGAGAGAGTATTACTAAACTGAGAAAGTATTACTCAACTGAGAGAGTATTACTAAACTGATAGAATATTACTCAACGGAGAGAGTGTTACTAGACTGAGAGAATATTACTCAACTGAGAGAGTGTTACTAAACTGAGAGAGTATTACTAAACTGAGAGAGCTGAGAGAGTATTACCAAACTGAGAGAATATTACTAAACTGAGAGAATATTACTAAACTGAGAGAGCTGAGAGAATATTACTAAACTGAGAGAGTATTACTAAACTGAGAGAATATTACTAAACTGAGAGAGTATTACTAAACTGAGAGATTATTACTAAACTGAGAGAATATTACTAAACTGAGAGAGTATTACTAAACTGAGAGAGCTGAGAGAATATTACTAAACTGAGCGAATATTACTAAACTGAGAGAGTATTACTAAACTGAGGGAGTATTACTAATTCGAGAGAGTATTACTAAACTGAGAGAATATTACTAAACTGAGAGAGTATTACTAAACTGAGAGAGCTGAGAGAATATTACTAAACTGAGAGAATATTACTAAACTGAGAGAGTTTTACTAAACTGGGGGAGTATTACTAAACCGAGAGAGTATTACTAACCTGAGAGAGTATTACTAAACTGATAGAATATTACTAAACTGTGAGAGTATTACTAAACTGAGAGAGTATTACTAACCCGAGAGAGTATTACTAAACTGAGAGAGTATTACTAAACTGAGAGAGTGTTACTAGACTGAGATAGTATTACTCAAATGAGAGAGTATTACTAAACTGAGAGAGTGTTACTAGACTGAGAGAGTATTACTAAACTGAGAGAGTATTACTAAACTGAGGGAGTATTACTAAACCGAGAGAGTATTACTAAACTGAGAGAATATTACTAAACTGAGAGAGTATTACTAAACTGAGAGAAATGAGAGAATATTACTAAACTGAGAGAATATTACTAAACTGAGAGAGTATTACTAAACTGAGGGAGTATTACTAAACCGAGAGAGTATTACTAAACTGAGAGAGCTGAGAGAATATTACTAAACTGAGAGAATATTATTAAACTGAGAGAGTGTTACTAAACTGAGGGAGTATTACTAAACCGAGAGAGTATTACTAACCTGAGAGAGTATTACACAACTGAGAGTGTATTACCAAACTGAGAAAGTGTTGCTAGACTGAGATACTATTACTAAACTGAGAGAGTATTACTAAACTTTGAGAATATTACTCAACTGAGAGATTATTACTAAACTGTGAGAATATTACTCAACTGAGAGAGTATTACTAAACTGAGAGAGTATTACTAAACTGAGAGAGTGTTACTAAACTGTGAGAATATTACTCAACTGAGAGAGTATTACTAAACTGAGAGAGTATTACTAAACTGAGAGAGTGTTACTAAACTGAGAGAATATTACTCAACTGAGAGATTATTACTAAACTGTGAGAATATTACTCAACTGAGAGAGTATTACTAACCTGAGAGAGTATTACTAAACTGAGAGATTATTATTAAACTGAGAGAGTATTACTAAACTGAGAGAATATTACTAAACTGTGAGAATATTACTAAACTGAGAGAGTGTTACTAAACTGAGAGAATATTACTCAACTGAGAGAGTATTACTAAACTGAGAGAGTATTACTAAACTGAGGGAGTATTACTAAACCGAGAGAGTATTACTAACCTGAGAGAGTATTACTAAACTGAGAGATTATTATTAAACTGAGAGAGTAATACTAAACTGAGGGAGTATTACTAAACCGAGAGAGTATTACTAACCTGAGAGAGTATTACACAACTGAGAGAGTATTACCAAACTGAGAGAGTGTTGCTAGACTGATATAGTATTACTAAACTGAGAGAGTATTACTAAACTGAGAGAGTTTTACTAAACTGTGAGAATATTACTCAACTGAGAGATTATTACTAAACTGTGAGAATATTACTCAACTGAGAGAGTATTACTAAACTGAAAGAGTGTTACTAAACTGAGAGAATATTACTCAACGGAGAGATTATTACTCAACTGAGAGAGTGTTACTAAACTAAGAGAGTATTACTAAACTGAGAGAGTATTACTAAACTGAGCGAGTATTACTAAACTGAGAGAGTGTTGCTAGACTGAGATAGTATTACTAAACTGAGAGAGTATTACTAAACTGAGAGAGTATTACTAAACTGTGAGAATATTACTCAACTGAGAGATTATTACTAAACTGAGAGAGTATTACTAAACTGAGAGAGTATTACTAGACTGAGATAGTATTACTCAACTGAGAGAGTGTTACTAAACTGAGAGAATATTACTCAACGGAGAGATTATTACTCAACTGAGAGAGTGTTACTAAACTAAGAGAGTATTACTAAACTGAGAGAGTATTACTAAACTGAGAGAGTGTTGCTAGACTGAGAGAGTATTACTAAACTGTGAGAATATTACTCAACTGAGAGATTATTACTCTATGGAGAGATTATTTCTCAAGTGAGAGAGTATTACTAAACTGAGAGAGTATTACTAAACTGAGAGAGTATTACTAAACTGAGAGAATATTACTCAACTGAGAGAGTATTACTAAACTGAGAGAGTATTACTAAACTGAGAGAGTATTACTAAACTGAGAGAGTGTTACTAGACTGAGATAGTATTACTCAACTGAGAGAGTATTACTAAACTGAGAGAGTATTACTAAACTGAGAAAGTATTACTCAACTGAGAGAGTATTACTAAACTGATAGAATATTACTCAACGGAGAGAGTGTTACTAGACTGAGAGAATATTACTCAACTGAGAGAGTGTTACTAAACTGAGAGAGTATTACTAAACTGAGAGAGCTGAGAGAGTATTACCAAACTGAGAGAATATTACTAAACTGAGAGAATATTACTAAACTGAGAGAGCTGAGAGAATATTACTAAACTGAGAGAGTATTACTAAACTGAGAGAATATTACTAAACTGAGAGAGTATTACTAAACTGAGAGATTATTACTAAACTGAGAGAATATTACTAAACTGAGAGAGTATTACTAAACTGAGAGAGCTGAGAGAATATTACTAAACTGAGCGAATATTACTAAACTGAGAGAGTATTACTAAACTGAGGGAGTATTACTAATTCGAGAGAGTATTACTAAACTGAGAAAATATTACTAAACTGAGAGAGTATAACTAAACTGAGAGAGCTGAGAGAATATTACTAAACTGAGAGAATATTACTAAACTGAGAGAGTTTTACTAAACTGGGGGAGTATTACTAAACCGAGAGAGTATTACTAACCTGAGAGAGTATTACTAAACTGATAGAATATTACTAAACTGTGAGAGTATTACTAAACTGAGAGAGTATTACTAACCCGAGAGAGTATTACTAAACTGAGAGAGTATTACTAAACTGAGAGAGTGTTACTAGACTGAGATAGTATTACTCAAATGAGAGAGTATTACTAAACTGAGAGAGTGTTACTAGACTGAGAGAGTATTACTAAACTGAGAGAGTATTACTAAACTGAGGGAGTATTACTAAACCGAGAGAGTATTACTAAACTGAGAGAATATTACTAAACTGAGAGAGTATTACTAAACTGAGAGAAATGAGAGAATATTACTAAACTGAGAGAATATTACTAAACTGAGAGAGTATTACTAAACTGAGGGAGTATTACTAAACCGAGAGAGTATTACTAACCTGAGAGAGTATTACTAAACTGAGAGAATATTACTAAACTGAGAGAATATTATTAAACTGAGAGAGTATTACTAAACTGAGGGAGTATTACTAAACCGAGAGAGTATTACTAACCTGAGAGAGTATTACACAACTGAGAGAGTATTACCAAACTGAGAAAGTGTTGCTAGACTGAGATACTATTACTAAACTGAGAGAGTATTACTAAACTTTGAGAATATTACTCAACTGAGAGATTATTACTAAACTGTGAGAATATTACTCAACTGAGAGAGTATTACTAAACTGAGAGAGTATTACTCAACTGAGAGATTATTACTAAACTGTGAGAATATTACTCAACTGAGAGAGTATTACTAAACTGAGAGAGTATTACTAAACTGAGAGAGTGTTACTAAACTGAGAGAATATTACTCAACTGAGAGATTATTACTAAACTGTGAGAATATTACTCAACTGAGAGAGTATTACTAAACTGAAAGAGTGTTACTAAACTGAGAGAATATTACTCAACGGAGAGATTATTACTCAACTGAGAGAGTGTTACTAAACTAAGAGAGTATTACTAAACTGAGAGAGTATTACTAAACTGAGAGAGTGTTGCTAGACTGAGATAGTATTACTAAACTGAGAGAGTATTACTAAACTGAGAGAGTATTACTAAACTGTGAGAATATTACTCAACTGAGAGATTATTACTAAACTGAGAGAGTATTACTAAACTGAGAGAGTATTACTAGACTGAGATAGTATTACTCAACTGAGAGAGTGTTACTAAACTGAGAGAATATTACTCAACGGAGAGATTATTACTCAACTGAGAGAGTGTTACTAAACTAAGAGAGTATTACTAAACTGAGAGAGTATTACTAAACTGAGAGAGTGTTACTAAACTGAGAGAGTATTACTAAACTGAGAGAATATTACTCAACCTAAAGTGAGAGAGTATTACTAAACTGAGAGAGTATTACTAAACTGAGAGAATATTACTCAACGGAGAGATTATTACTCAACTGAGAGAGTGTTACTAAACTAAGAGAGTATTACTAAACTGAGAGAGTATTACTAAACTGAGAGAGTATTACTAGACTGAGATAGTATTACTCAACTGAGAGAGTATTACTAAACTGAGAGAGTATTACTAAACTGAGAAAGTATTACTCAACTGAGAGAGTATTACTAAACTGATAGAATATTACTCAACGGAGAGAGTGTTACTAGACTGAGAGAATATTACTCAACTGAGAGAGTGTTACTAAACTGAGAGAGTATTACTAAACTGAGAGAGCTGAGAGAGTATTACCAAACTGAGAGAATATTACTAAACTGAGAGAATATTACTAAACTGAGAGAGCTGAGAGAATATTACTAAACTGAGAGAGTATTACTAAACTGAGAGAATATTACTAAACTGAGAGAGTATTACTAAACTGAGAGATTATTACTAAACTGAGAGAATATTACTAAACTGAGAGAGTATTACTAAACTGAGAGAGCTGAGAGAATATTACTAAACTGAGCGAATATTACTAAACTGAGAGAGTATTACTAAACTGAGGGAGTATTACTAAACCGAGAGAGTATTACTAAACTGAGAAAATATTACTAAACTGAGAGAGTATAACTAAACTGAGAGAGCTGAGAGAATATGACTAAACTGAGAGAATATTACTAAACTGAGAGAGTGTTACTAAACTGGGGGAGTATTACTAAACCGAGAGAGTATTACTAACCTGAGAGAGTATTACTAAACTGAGAGAATATTACTAAACTGTGAGAGTATTACTAAACTGAGAGAGTATTACTAACCCGAGAGAGTATTACTAAACTGAGAGAGTATTACTAAACTGAGAGAGTGTTACTAGACTGAGATAGTATTACTCAAATGAAAGAGTATTACTAAACTGAGAGAGTGTTACTAGACTGAGAGAGTATTACTAAACTGAGAGAGTATTACTAAACTGAGGGAGTATTACTAAACCGAGAGAGTATTACTAAACTGAGAGAATATTACTAAACTGAGAGATTATTACTAAACTGAGAGAAATGAGAGAATATTACTAAACTGAGAGAATATTACTAAACTGAGAGAGTATTACTAAACTGAGGGAGTATTACTAAACCGAGAGAGTATTACTAACCTGAGAGAGTATTACTAAACTGAGAGAATATTACTAAACTGAGAGAATATTATTAAACTGAGAGAGTATTACTAAACTGAGGGAGTATTACTAAACCGAGAGAGTATTACTAACCTGAGAGAGTATTACACAACTGAGAGAGTATTACCAAACTGAGAAAGTGTTGCTAGACTGAGATACTATTACTAAACTGAGAGAGTATTACTAAACTTTGAGAATATTACTCAACTGAGAGATTATTACTAAACTGTGAGAATATTACTCAACTGAGAGAGTATTACTAAACTGAGAGAGTATCAAATCAAATCAAATCAAATCAAATTTATTAGTCACATACACATGGTTAGCAGATGTTAATGCGAGTGTAGCGAAATGCTTGTGCTTCTAGTTCCGACAATGCAGTAATAACCAACAGTAATCTAACCTAACAATTCCACACTACTACCTTACACACACACACAAGTGTAAAGGGATAAAGAATATGTACATAAAGATATATGGATGAGTGGTGGTACAGAACGGCATGGCAGATGCAGTAGATGGTATAGAGTACGGTATATACATATGAGATGAGTACTGTAGGGTATGTAAACATAAAGTGGCATAGTTTAAAGTGGCTAGTGGTACATGTATTGCATAAAGATGGCAAGATGCAGTAGATGATATAGAGTACAGTATATATACATATGAGATGGGTAATGTAGGGTATGTAAACATTGTATTAAGTGGCATTGCTTAAAGTGGCTAGTGGTACATTTTTACATAATTTCCATCAGTTCCCATTTTTAAAGTGGCTGGAGTTGAGTCAGTATGTTGGCAGCGGCCGCTAAATGTTAGTGGTGGCTGTTTAACAGTCTGATGGCCTTGAGATAGAAGCTGTTTTTCAGTCTCTCGGTCCCTGCTTTGATGCACCTGTACTGACCTCGCCTTCTGGATGATAGCGGGGTGAACAGGCAGTGGCTTGGGTGGTTGTTGTCCTTGATGATCTTTATGGCCTTCCTGTGACATCGGGTGGTGTAGGTGTCCTGGAGGGCAGGTAGTTTGCCCCTGGTGATGCGTTCTGCAGACCTCACTACCCTCTGGAGAGCCTTACGGTTGTGGGCGGAGCAGTTGCCGTACCAGGCGGTGATACAGCCCGACAGGATGCTCTCGATTGTGCATCTGTAGAAGTTTGTGAGTGCTTTTGGTGACAAGCCGAATTTCTTCAGCCTCCTGAGGTTGAAGAGGCGCTGCTGCGCCTTCTTCACAACGCTGTCTGTGTGGGTGGACCAGTTCAGTTTGTCCGTGATGTGTACACCGAGGAACTTAAAACTTTCCACCTTCTCCACTACTGACCCGTCGATGTGGATAGGGGGGTGCTCCCTCTGCTGTTTCCTGAAGTCCACAATCATCTCCTTTGTTTTGTTGACGTTGAGTATGAGGTTATTTTCCTGACACCACACTCCGAGGGCCCTCACCTCCTCCCTGTAGGCCGTCTCGTCGTTGTTGGTGATCAAGCCTACCACTGTAGTGTCATCCGCAAACTTGATGATTGAGTTGGAGGCGTGCATGGCCACGCAGTCGTGGGTGAACAGGGAGTACAGGAGAGGGCTCAGAACGCACCCTTGTGGGGCCCCAGTGTTGAGGATCAGCGGGGTGGAGATGTTGTTACCTACCCTCACCACCTGGGGGCGGCCCGTCAGGAAGTCCAGGACCCAGTTGCACAGGGCGGGGTCGAGACCCAGGGTCTCGAGCTTGATGACGAGTTTGGAGGGTACTATGGTGTTAAATGCTGAGCTGTAATCGATGAACAGCATTCTCACATGGGTATTCCTCTTGTCCAGATGGGTTAGGGCAGTGTGCAGTGTGGTTGCGATTGCGTCGTCTGTGGACCTATTGGGTCGGTAAGCAAATTGGAGTGGGTCTAGGGTGTCCGGTAGGGTGGAGGTGATATGGTCCTTGACTAGTCTCTCAAAGCACTTCATGATGACGGAAGTGAGTGCTACGGGGCGGTAGTCGTTTAGCTCAGTTACCTTAGCTTTCTTGGGAACAGGAACAATGGTGGCCCTCTTGAAGCATGTGGGAACAGCAGACTGGGATAAGGATTGATTGAATATGTCCGTAAACACACCAGCCAGCTGGTCTGCGCATGCTCTGAGGACGCGGCTGGGAATGCCGTCTGGGCCTGCAGCCTTGCGAGGGTTAACACGTTTAAATGTTTTACTCACCTCGGCTGCAGTGAAGGAGAGCCCGCAGGTTTTGGTAGGGGGCCGTGTCAGTGGCACTGTATTGTCCTCAAAGCGGGCAAAAAAGTTGTTTAGCCTGTCTGGGAGCAAGACATCCTGGTCCTCGACGGGGCTGGTTTTCTTTTTGTAATCCGTGATTGACTGTAGACCCTGCCACATACCTCTTGTGTCTGAGCTGTTGAATTTCGACTCGATTTTGTCTCTGTACTGAGACTTGGCCTGTTTGATTGCCTTGCGGAGAGAATAGCTACACTGTTTGTATTCGGTCATGCTTCCGGTCACCTTGCCCTGGTTAAAAGCAGTGGTTCGCGCTTTCAGTTTCACGCGAATGCTGCCGTCAATCCACGGTTTCTGGTTTGGGAATGTTTTTATCGTTGCTGTGGGTACGACATCGTCAATGCACTTCCTAATGAACTCGCTCACCGAATCAGCATATTCGTCAATATTGTTGTTGGACGCGATGCGGAACATATTCCAATCTGCGTGATCGAAGCAGTCTTGAAGCGTGGATTCAGATTGGTCGGACCAGCGTTGAACAGACCTGAGCGCGGGAGCTTGTTGTTTGAGTTTTTGTTTGTAGGCTGGAATCAACAAAATGGAGTCGTGGTCAGCTTTTCCGAAAGGGGGGCGGGGGAGGGCCTTATAAGCGTCGCGGAAATTAGTATAACAATGGTCTAGTGTTTTTCCAGCCCTGGTAGCACAATCGATATGCTGATAGAATTTAGGGAGTTTTGTTTTTAGATTAGCCTTGTTAAAATCCCCAGCTACGATGAATGCAGCCTCAGGGTGTGTGGTTTCCAGTTTACAAAGAGTCAGATAAAGTTCGTTCAGGGCCATCGATGTGTCTGCTTGGGAGGGAATGTATACGGCTGTGATTATGATTGACGAGAATTCCCTTGGTAGATAATGCGGTCGACATTTGATTGTGAGGAGTTCTAGATCAGGTGAACAGAACGACTTGAGTTCTTGTGTGTTGTTATGATGATCACACCACTTCTCGTTAATCATAAGGCATACCCCCCCGCCCCTCTTCTTACCGGAAAGATGTTTGTTTCTGTCGGCGCGATGCATGAAGAAACCAGCTGGCTGCACCGACTCCGTTAGCGTCCCTTGAGTTAGCCATGTTTCCGTGAAGCAGAGCACGTTGCAATCCCTGATGTCTCTCTGGAATGCTACCCGTGCTCGGATTTCATCAACCTTATTGTCAAGAGACTGGACATTGGCGAGTAGTATGCTAGGGAGTGGAGCGCGATGTGCCCGTCTCCGAAGCCTGACCACGAGACCGCCACGTTTTCCCCTTTTTCGGCGTCGCACAGGGTCGCCGGCTGGGATCAGATCCATTGTATTGTGTGGAAGGCAAAACACTGGATCCGTTTCGGGAAAGTCATATTCCTGGTAGGAACGATGATGAGTTGACGTTAATCGTATATTCAGTAGTTCCTCCCGACTGTATGTAATGAAACCTAAGATTACCCGGGGTACCGATGTAAGAAATAACACGTAAAAAAACAAAATACTGCATATTTTCCAAGGAACACGAAGCGAGGCAGCCATCTCTTTTCGGCGCCGGAAGCTTGAGTCTCAACTGAGTATTACTCAACTGAGAGATTATTACTAAACTGTGAGAATATTACTCAACTGAGAGAGTATTACTAAACTGAGAGAGTATTACTAAACTGAGAGAGTGTTACTAAACTGAGAGAGTATTACTAAACTGAGAGAGTATTACTAAACTGAGAGAATATTACTAAACTGAGAGAGTGTTACTAAACTGAGAGAGTATTACTAAACTGAGAGAGCTGAGAGAGTATTACCAAACTGAGAGAATATTACTAAACTGAGAGAATATTACTAAACTGAGAGAATATTACTAAACTGAGAGAGTATTACTAAACTGAGAGAGTATTACTAAACTGAGAGAATATTACTAAACTGAGAGAATATTACTAAACTGAGAGAGTATTACTAAACTGAGAGAGTATTACTAAACTGAGAGAATATTACTAAACTGAGAGAGTATTACTAAACTGAGAGAGCTGAGAGAATATTACTAAACTGAGCGAATATTACTAAACTGAGAGAGTATTACTAAACTGAGGGAGTATTACTAAACCGAGAGAGTATTACTAAACTGAGAAAATATTACTAAACTGAGAGAGTATAACTAAACTGAGAGAGCTGAGAGAATATTACTAAACTGAGAGAATATTACTAAACTGAGAGAGTGTTACTAAACTGGGGGAGTATTACTAAACCGAGAGAGTATTACTAACCTGAGAGAGTATTACTAAACGGAGAGAATATTACTAAACTGTGAGAGTATTACTAAACTGAGAGAGTATTACTAACCCGAGAGAGTATTACTAAACTGAGAGAGTATTACTAAACTGAGAGAGTGTTACTAGACTGAGATAGTATTACTCAACTGAGAGAGTATTACTAAACTGAGAGAGTGTTACTAACCCGAGAGAGTATTACTAAACTGTGAGAGTATTACTAAACTGAGAGAATATTACTAAACTGAGAGAGTATTACTAACCTGAGAGAGTATTACTAAACTGAGAGAATATTACTAAACTGTGAGAGTATTACTAAACTGAGAGAGTATTACTAACCCGAGAGAGTATTACTAAACTGAGAGAGTATTACTAAACTGAGAGAGTGTTACTAGACTGAGATAGTATTACTCAAATGAAAGAGTATTACTAAACTGAGAGAGTGTTACTAGACTGAGAGAGTATTACTAAACTGAGAGAGTATTACTAAACTGAGGGAGTATTACTAAACCGAGAGAGTATTACTAAACTGAGAGAATATTACTAAACTGAGAGATTATTACTAAACTGAGAGAAATGAGAGAATATTACTAAACTGAGAGAATATTACTAAACTGAGAGAGTATTACTAAACTGAGGGAGTATTACTAAACCGAGAGAGTATTACTAACCTGAGAGAGTATTACTAAACTGAGAGAATATTACTAAACTGAGAGAATATTATTAAACTGAGAGAGTATTACTAAACTGAGGGAGTATTACTAAACCGAGAGAGTATTACTAACCTGAGAGAGTATTACACAACTGAGAGAGTATTACCAAACTGAGAAAGTGTTGCTAGACTGAGATACTATTACTAAACTGAGAGAGTATTACTAAACTTTGAGAATATTACTCAACTGAGAGATTATTACTAAACTGTGAGAATATTACTCAACTGAGAGAGTATTACTAAACTGAGAGAGTATCAAATCAAATCAAATCAAATCAAATTTATTAGTCACATACACATGGTTAGCAGATGTTAATGCGAGTGTAGCGAAATGCTTGTGCTTCTAGTTCCGACAATGCAGTAATAACCAACAGTAATCTAACCTAACAATTCCACACTACTACCTTACACACACACACAAGTGTAAAGGGATAAAGAATATGTACATAAAGATATATGGATGAGTGGTGGTACAGAACGGCATGGCAGATGCAGTAGATGGTATAGAGTACGGTATATACATATGAGATGAGTACTGTAGGGTATGTAAACATAAAGTGGCATAGTTTAAAGTGGCTAGTGGTACATGTATTGCATAAAGATGGCAAGATGCAGTAGATGATATAGAGTACAGTATATATACATATGAGATGGGTAATGTAGGGTATGTAAACATTGTATTAAGTGGCATTGCTTAAAGTGGCTAGTGGTACATTTTTACATAATTTCCATCAGTTCCCATTTTTAAAGTGGCTGGAGTTGAGTCAGTATGTTGGCAGCGGCCGCTAAATGTTAGTGGTGGCTGTTTAACAGTCTGATGGCCTTGAGATAGAAGCTGTTTTTCAGTCTCTCGGTCCCTGCTTTGATGCACCTGTACTGACCTCGCCTTCTGGATGATAGCGGGGTGAACAGGCAGTGGCTTGGGTGGTTGTTGTCCTTGATGATCTTTATGGCCTTCCTGTGACATCGGGTGGTGTAGGTGTCCTGGAGGGCAGGTAGTTTGCCCCTGGTGATGCGTTCTGCAGACCTCACTACCCTCTGGAGAGCCTTACGGTTGTGGGCGGAGCAGTTGCCGTACCAGGCGGTGATACAGCCCGACAGGATGCTCTCGATTGTGCATCTGTAGAAGTTTGTGAGTGCTTTTGGTGACAAGCCGAATTTCTTCAGCCTCCTGAGGTTGAAGAGGCGCTGCTGCGCCTTCTTCACAACGCTGTCTGTGTGGGTGGACCAGTTCAGTTTGTCCGTGATGTGTACACCGAGGAACTTAAAACTTTCCACCTTCTCCACTACTGACCCGTCGATGTGGATAGGGGGGTGCTCCCTCTGCTGTTTCCTGAAGTCCACAATCATCTCCTTTGTTTTGTTGACGTTGAGTATGAGGTTATTTTCCTGACACCACACTCCGAGGGCCCTCACCTCCTCCCTGTAGGCCGTCTCGTCGTTGTTGGTGATCAAGCCTACCACTGTAGTGTCATCCGCAAACTTGATGATTGAGTTGGAGGCGTGCATGGCCACGCAGTCGTGGGTGAACAGGGAGTACAGGAGAGGGCTCAGAACGCACCCTTGTGGGGCCCCAGTGTTGAGGATCAGCGGGGTGGAGATGTTGTTACCTACCCTCACCACCTGGGGGCGGCCCGTCAGGAAGTCCAGGACCCAGTTGCACAGGGCGGGGTCGAGACCCAGGGTCTCGAGCTTGATGACGAGTTTGGAGGGTACTATGGTGTTAAATGCTGAGCTGTAATCGATGAACAGCATTCTCACATGGGTATTCCTCTTGTCCAGATGGGTTAGGGCAGTGTGCAGTGTGGTTGCGATTGCGTCGTCTGTGGACCTATTGGGTCGGTAAGCAAATTGGAGTGGGTCTAGGGTGTCCGGTAGGGTGGAGGTGATATGGTCCTTGACTAGTCTCTCAAAGCACTTCATGATGACGGAAGTGAGTGCTACGGGGCGGTAGTCGTTTAGCTCAGTTACCTTAGCTTTCTTGGGAACAGGAACAATGGTGGCCCTCTTGAAGCATGTGGGAACAGCAGACTGGGATAAGGATTGATTGAATATGTCCGTAAACACACCAGCCAGCTGGTCTGCGCATGCTCTGAGGACGCGGCTGGGAATGCCGTCTGGGCCTGCAGCCTTGCGAGGGTTAACACGTTTAAATGTTTTACTCACCTCGGCTGCAGTGAAGGAGAGCCCGCAGGTTTTGGTAGGGGGCCGTGTCAGTGGCACTGTATTGTCCTCAAAGCGGGCAAAAAAGTTGTTTAGCCTGTCTGGGAGCAAGACATCCTGGTCCTCGACGGGGCTGGTTTTCTTTTTGTAATCCGTGATTGACTGTAGACCCTGCCACATACCTCTTGTGTCTGAGCTGTTGAATTTCGACTCGATTTTGTCTCTGTACTGAGACTTGGCCTGTTTGATTGCCTTGCGGAGAGAATAGCTACACTGTTTGTATTCGGTCATGCTTCCGGTCACCTTGCCCTGGTTAAAAGCAGTGGTTCGCGCTTTCAGTTTCACGCGAATGCTGCCGTCAATCCACGGTTTCTGGTTTGGGAATGTTTTTATCGTTGCTGTGGGTACGACATCGTCAATGCACTTCCTAATGAACTCGCTCACCGAATCAGCATATTCGTCAATATTGTTGTTGGACGCGATGCGGAACATATTCCAATCTGCGTGATCGAAGCAGTCTTGAAGCGTGGATTCAGATTGGTCGGACCAGCGTTGAACAGACCTGAGCGCGGGAGCTTGTTGTTTGAGTTTTTGTTTGTAGGCTGGAATCAACAAAATGGAGTCGTGGTCAGCTTTTCCGAAAGGGGGGCGGGGGAGGGCCTTATAAGCGTCGCGGAAATTAGTATAACAATGGTCTAGTGTTTTTCCAGCCCTGGTAGCACAATCGATATGCTGATAGAATTTAGGGAGTTTTGTTTTTAGATTAGCCTTGTTAAAATCCCCAGCTACGATGAATGCAGCCTCAGGGTGTGTGGTTTCCAGTTTACAAAGAGTCAGATAAAGTTCGTTCAGGGCCATCGATGTGTCTGCTTGGGAGGGAATGTATACGGCTGTGATTATGATTGACGAGAATTCCCTTGGTAGATAATGCGGTCGACATTTGATTGTGAGGAGTTCTAGATCAGGTGAACAGAACGACTTGAGTTCTTGTGTGTTGTTATGATGATCACACCACTTCTCGTTAATCATAAGGCATACCCCCCCGCCCCTCTTCTTACCGGAAAGATGTTTGTTTCTGTCGGCGCGATGCATGAAGAAACCAGCTGGCTGCACCGACTCCGTTAGCGTCCCTTGAGTTAGCCATGTTTCCGTGAAGCAGAGCACGTTGCAATCCCTGATGTCTCTCTGGAATGCTACCCGTGCTCGGATTTCATCAACCTTATTGTCAAGAGACTGGACATTGGCGAGTAGTATGCTAGGGAGTGGAGCGCGATGTGCCCGTCTCCGAAGCCTGACCACGAGACCGCCACGTTTTCCCCTTTTTCGGCGTCGCACAGGGTCGCCGGCTGGGATCAGATCCATTGTATTGTGTGGAAGGCAAAACACTGGATCCGTTTCGGGAAAGTCATATTCCTGGTAGGACCGATGATGAGTTGACGTTAATCGTATATTCAGTAGTTCCTCCCGACTGTATGTAATGAAACCTAAGATTACCCGGGGTACCGATGTAAGAAATAACACGTAAAAAAACAAAATACTGCATATTTTCCAAGGAACACGAAGCGAGGCAGCCATCTCTTTTCGGCGCCGGAAGCTTGAGTCTCAACTGAGTATTACTCAACTGAGAGATTATTACTAAACTGTGAGAATATTACTCAACTGAGAGAGTATTACTAAACTGAGAGAGTATTACTAAACTGAGAGAGTGTTACTAAACTGAGAGAATATTACTCAACTGAGAGAGTATTACTAAACTGGGAGAGTATTACTAAACTGTGAGAATATTACTCAACTGAGAGAGTGTTACTAAACTGAGAGAGTATTACTAAACTGAGAGAGCTGAGAGAGTATTACCAAACTGAGAGAATATTACTAAACTGAGAGAATATTACTAAACTGAGAGAATATTACTAAACTGAGAGAGTATTACTAAACTGAGAGAGTATTACTAAACTGAGAGAATATTACTAAACTGAGAGAATATTACTAAACTGAGAGAGTATTACTAAACTGAGAGAGTATTACTAAACTGAGAGAATATTACTAAACTGAGAGAGTATTACTAAACTGAGAGAGCTGAGAGAATATTACTAAACTGAGCGAATATTACTAAACTGAGAGAGTATTACTAAACTGAGGGAGTATTACTAAACCGAGAGAGTATTACTAAACTGAGAAAATATTACTAAACTGAGAGAGTATAACTAAACTGAGAGAGCTGAGAGAATATTACTAAACTGAGAGAATATTACTAAACTGAGAGAGTGTTACTAAACTGGGGGAGTATTACTAAACCGAGAGAGTATTACTAACCTGAGAGAGTATTACTAAACTGAGAGAATATTACTAAACTGTGAGAGTATTACTAAACTGAGAGAGTATTACTAACCCGAGAGAGTATTACTAAACTGAGAGAGTATTACTAAACTGAGAGAGTGTTACTAGACTGAGATAGTATTACTCAACTGAGAGAGTATTACTAAACTGAGAGAGTGTTACTAACCCGAGAGAGTATTACTAAACTGTGAGAGTATTACTAAACTGAGAGAAGTATTACTAAACTGAGAGAATATTACTAAACTGAGAGAGTATTACTAAACTGAGAGAGTATTACTAAACTGAGAGAATATTACTAAACTGAGAGAGTATTACTAAACTGAGAGAGCTGAGAGAATATTACTAAACTGAGCGAATATTACTAAACTGAGAGAGTATTACTAAACTGAGGGAGTATTACTAAACCGAGAGAGTATTACTAAACTGAGAAAATATTACTAAACTGAGAGAGTATAACTAAACTGAGAGAGCTGAGAGAATATTACTAAACTGAGAGAATATTACTAAACTGAGAGAGTGTTACTAAACTGGGGGAGTATTACTAAACCGAGAGAGTATTACTAACCTGAGAGAGTATTACTAAACTGAGAGAATATTACTAAACTGTGAGAGTATTACTAAACTGAGAGAGTATTACTAACCCGAGAGAGTATTACTAAACTGAGAGAGTATTACTAAACTGAGAGAGTGTTACTAGACTGAGATAGTATTACTCAACTGAGAGAGTATTACTAAACTGAGAGAGTGTTACTAACCCGAGAGAGTATTACTAAACTGTGAGAGTATTACTAAACTGAGAGAATATTACTAAACTGAGAGAATATTACTAAACTGAGAGAGCTGAGAGAGTATTACTAGACTGAGAGATTATTACTAGACTGAGTGAATATAACTCAACTGAGAGAATATTACTCACCGGAGAGAATATTACTAAATTGAGAGAGTATTACTAACCTGAGAGCGTATTACTAAACTGAGAGAGTATTACTAACCCGAGAGCGTATTACTAACCTGAGAGAATATTACTAAACTAAGCGAGTATTACTAACCCGGGAGAGTATTACTCAACCGAGAGAGTATTACTAAACTGAGAGCGTATTACTAACCCGAGAGAGTATTACTAAACTGTGAGAGTATTACTAACCCGAGAGAGTATTACTAAACTGAGAGAGTATTACTAAACTGAGAGAATATTACTAAACTAAGAGAGTATTACTAAACTGAGAGAATATTACTAAACTGAGAGAGAATTACTAAACTGTTAGAATATTACTCAACGGAGGGAGTGTTACTAGACTGAGATAGTATTACTCAACTGAGAGAGTATTACTAAACTGAGAGAGTATTACTAAACTGAGAGAATATTACTAAACGGTGAGAGTATTACTAAACTGAGAGAGTATTACTAACCCGAGAGAGTATTACTAAACTGAGAGAGTATTACTCAACTGAGAGAGTATTACTAAACTGAGAGAGTGTTGCTAGACTGAGATAGTATTACTCAACTGAGAGAGTATTACTAAACTGAGAGAGTGTTGCTAGACTGAGATAGTATTACTAAACTGAGAGAGTATTACTAAACTGAGAGAGTATTACTAAACTGTGAGAATATTACTCAACTGAGAGAGTGTTACTAAACTGAGAGAGTATTACTAAACTGAGAGAGTGTTACTAAACTGAGAGAATATTACTCAACTGAGAGAGTATTACTAAACTGAGAGAGTGTTACTAAACTGAGAGAATATTACTCAACTGAGAGAGTATTACTAAACTGAGAGAGTATTACTAAACTGAGAGAGTATTACTAGACTGAGATAGTATTACTCAACTGAGAGAGTGTTACTCAACTGAGAGAGTATTACTAAACTGAGAGAGTGTTACTAAACTGAGAGAATATTACTCAACTGAGAGAGTATTACTAAACTGAGAGAGTATTACTAAACTGAGAGAGTATTACTAGACTGAGATAGTATTACTCAACTGAGAGAGTGTTACTAAACTGAGAGAATATTACTCAACGGAGAGATTATTACTCAACTGAGAGAGTATTACTAAACTGAGAGAGTGTTACTAAACTGAGAGAATATTACTCAACTGAGAGAGTATTACTAAACTGAGAGAGTGTTACTAAACTGAGAGAATATTACTCAACTGAGAGAGTATTACTAAACTGAGAGAGTATTACTAAACTGAGAGAGTATTACTAGACTGAGATAGTATTACTCAACTGAGAGAGTGTTACTAAACTGAGAGAATATTACTCAACGGAGAGATTATTACTCAACTGAGAGAGTGTTGCTAGACTGAGATAGTATTACTAAACTGAGAGAGTATTACTAAACTGAGAGAGTATTACTAAACTGTGAGAATATTACTCAACTGAGAGATTATTACTCTATGGAGAGATTATTTCTCAACTGAGAGAGTATTACTAAACTGAGAGAGTATTACTAAACTGAGAGAGTATTACTAAACTGAGAGAATATTACTCAACTGAGAGAGTATTACTAAACTGAGAGAGTACTACTAAACTGAGAGAATATTACTCAACGGAGAGATTATTACTCAACTGAGAGAGTGTTACTAAACTAAGAGAGTATTACTAAACTGAGAGAGTATTACTAAACTGAGAGAGTGTTGCTAGACTGAGATAGTATTACTAAACTGAGAGAGTATTACTAAACTGTGAGAATATTACTCAACTGAGAGATTATTACTCTATGGAGAGATTATTTCTCAACTGAGAGAGTATTACTAAACTGAGAGATTGTTACTAAACTAAGAGAGTATTACTAAACTGAGAGAGTATTACTAAACTGAGAGAGTGTTGCTAGACTGAGATAGTATTACTAAACTGAGAGAGTATTACTAAACTGAGAGAGTATTACTAAACTGTGAGAATATTACTCAACTGAGAGAGTGTTACTAAACTGAGAGAGTATTACTAAACTGAGAGAGCTGAGAGAGTATTACCAAACTGAGAGAATATTACTAAACTGAGAGAATATTACTAAACTGAGAGAATATTACTAAACTGAGAGAGCTGAGAGAATATTACTAAACTGAGAGAGTATTACTAAACTGAGAGAATATTACTAAACTGAGAGAGTATTACTAAACTGAGAGAGTATTACTAAACTGAGAAAATATTACTAAACTGAGAGAGTATTACTAAACTGAGAGAGCTGAGAGAATATTACTAAACTGAGCGAATATTACTAAACTGAGAGAGTATTACTAAACTGAGGGAGTATTACTAAACCGAGAGAGTATTACTAAACTGAGAGAGTATTACTAAACTGAGGGAGTATTACTAAACCGAGAGAGTATTACTAAACTGAGAAAATATTACTAAACTGAGAGAGTATAACTAAACTGAGAGAGCTGAGAGAATATTACTAAACTGAGAGAATATTACTAAACTGAGAGAGTGTTACTAAACTGGGGGAGTATTACTAAACCGAGAGAGTATTACTAACCTGAGAGAGGATTACTAAACTGAGAGAATATTACTAAACTGTGAGAGTATTACTAAACTGAGAGAGTATTACTAACCCGAGAGAGTATTACTAAACTGAGAGAGTATTACTAAACTGAGAGAGTGTTACTAGACTGAGATAGTATTACTCAACTGAGAGAGTATTACTAAACTGAGAGAGTGTTACTAACCCGAGAGAGTATTACTAAACTGTGAGAGTATTACTAAACTGAGAGAATATTACTAAACTGAGAGAATATTACTAAACTGAGAGAGCTGAGAGAGTATTACTAGACTGAGAGATTATTACTAGACTGAGTGAATATAACTCAACTGAGAGAATATTACTCACCGGAGAGAATATTACTAAATTGAGAGAGTATTACTAACCTGAGAGAGTATTACTAAACTGAGAGAGTATTACTAACCCGAGAGAGTATTAATAACCTGAGAGAATATTACTAAACTAAGCGAGTATTACTAACCCGGGAGAGTATTACTCAACCGAGAGAGTATTACTAAACTGAGAGTGTATTACTAACCCGAGAGAGTATTACTAAACTGTGAGAGTATTACTAACCCGAGAGAGTATTACTAAACTGAGAGAGTATTACTAAACTGAGAGAATATTACTAAACTAAGAGAGTATTACTAAACTGAGAGAATATTACTAAACTGAGAGAGAATTACTAAACTGATAGAATATTACTCAACGGAGGGAGTGTTACTAGACTGAGATAGTATTACTCAACTGAGAGAGTATTACTAAACTGAGAGAGTATTACTAAACTGAGAGAATATTACTAAACGGTGAGAGTATTACTAAACTGAGAGAGTATTACTAACCCGAGAGAGTATTACTAAACTGAGAGAGTATTACTCAACTGAGAGAGTATTACTAAACTGAGAGAGTGTTGCTAGACTGAGATAGTATTACTCAACTGAGAGAGTATTACTAAACTGAGAGAGTGTTGCTAGACTGAGATAGTATTACTAAACTGAGAGAGTATTACTAAACTGAGAGAGTATTAATAAACTGTGAGAATATTACTCAACTGAGAGAGTGTTACTAAACTGAGAGAGTATTACTAAACTGAGAGAGTGTTACTAAACTGAGAGAATATTACTCAACTGAGAGAGTATTACTAAACTGAGAGAGTATTACTAAACTGAGAGAGTATTACTAGACTGAGATAGTATTACTCAACTGAGAGAGTGTTACTAAACTGAGAGAATATTACTCAACGGAGAGATTATTACTCAACTGAGAGAGTGTTACTAAACTAAGAGAGTATTACTAAACTGAGAGAGTATTATTAAACTGAGAGAGTATTACTAAACTGTGAGAATATTACTCAACTGAGAGATTATTACTCTATGGAGAGATTATTTCTCAACTGAGAGAGTATTACTAAACTGAGAGAGTATTACTAAACTGAGAGAGTATTACTAAACTGAGAGAATATTACTCAACTGAGAGAGTATTACTAAACTGAGAGAGTATTACTAAACTGAGAGAGTATTACTAAACTGAGAGAGTGTTACTAGACTGAGATAGTATTACTCAACTGAGAGAGTATTACTAAACTGAGAGAGTATTACTAAACTGAGAAAGTATTACTCAACTGAGAGAGTATTACTAAACTGATAGAATATTACTCAACGGAGAGAGTGTTACTAGACTGAGAGAATATTACTCAACTGAGAGAGTGTTACTAAACTGAGAGAGTATTACTAAACTGAGAGAGCTGAGAGAGTATTACCAAACTGAGAGAATATTACTAAACTGAGAGAATATTACTAAACTGAGAGAATATTACTAAACTGAGAGAGCTGAGAGAATATTACTAAACTGAGAGAGTATTACTAAACTGAGAGAGTATTACTAAACTGAGAGAATATTACTCAACTGAGAGAGTATTACTAAACTGAGAGAGTATTACTAAACTGAGAGAGTATTACTAAACTGAGAGAGTGTTACTAGACTGAGATAGTATTACTCAACTGAGAGAGTATTACTAAACTGAGAGAGTATTACTAAACTGAGAAAGTATTACTCAACTGAGAGAGTATTACTAAACTGATAGAATATTACTCAACGGAGAGAGTGTTACTAGACTGAGAGAATATTACTCAACTGAGAGAGTGTTACTAAACTGAGAGAGTATTACTAAACTGAGAGAGCTGAGAGAGTATTACCAAACTGAGAGAATATTACTAAACTGAGAGAATATTACTAAACTGAGAGAATATTACTAAACTGAGAGAGCTGAGAGAATATTACTAAACTGAGAGAGTATTACTAAACTGAGAGAATATTACTAAACTGAGAGAGTATTACTAAACTGAGAGATTATTACTAAACTGAGAGAATATTACTAAACTGAGAGAGTATTACTAAACTGAGAGAGCTGAGAGAATATTACTAAACTGAGCAAATATTACTAAACTGAGAGAGTATTACTAAACTGAGGGAGTATTACTAAACCGAGAGAGTATTACTAAACTGAGAAAATATTACTAAGCTGAGAGAGTATTACCAAACTGAGAGAATATTACTAAACTGAGAGAATATTACTAAACTGAGAGAATATTACTAAACTGAGAGAGCTGAGAGAATATTACTAAACTGAGAGAGTATTACTAAACTAAGAGAATATTACTAAACTGAGAGAGTATTACTAAACTGAGAGAATATTACTAAACTGAGAGAGAATTACTAAACTGAGAGAATATTACTAAACTGAGAGAGTATTACTAAACTGAGAGAGCTGAGAGAATATTACTAAACTGAGCGAATATTACTAAACTGAGAGAGTATTACTAAACT
>NW_027256208.1:0-25860 GCF_045679555.1 Salvelinus alpinus
ATAATTTAGACTTGTTCATGGAAAACTGTTTATAACTGTATTTCATGGTTGGAGCTTGCTCGAAAAATTGTCCACAGTGTTCCTATCATCTCAGTTTAAACAATACTGCAAACATTTTACTTACAGAGAGCATCAAACATAATTTAGACTTGTTTATGGGAAACTGGTTATAACTGTACTTCATGCTTGCAACTTGCTGAAATTTGTCCACGGTATTCCTATCATCTAGTTTAAACAGTACTGCAAAAAAGTTTTGCTTACAGAGTGCATTAAACATGATTTAGACCTTGTTCATGGAAAACTGTTTATAACTATATTTCATGGTTGCAACTTGCTGAAAATTGTCCACAGTGTTCCTATCTTGTAGTTTAAACATTACTGCAAACATTTTACTTACAGAGAGCATCAAACATGATTTAGACCCTGTTTATGAAAACGGTTTATAACTGTATTTCATGGTGCAACTTGCTGAGAGTTGTCCACAGTGTTCCTATCATCTAGTTTAAACATTACAGCAAACATTTTACTTACAGAGAGCATCAAACATAATTTAGACTTGTTTATGGAAAACTGTTTATAACTGTATTTCATGGTTGCAACTTGCTGAAAATTGTCCACAGTGTTCCTATCATCTAGTTTAAACAGTAGTGCAAAAACGTTTTGCTTACAGAGTTCATCAAACATGATTTAGACCTTGTTCATGGAAAACTGTTTATAACTGTATTTCATGGTTGCAACTTGCTGAAAATTGTCCACAGTGTTCCTATCATCTAGTTTAAATAGTACTGCGAAAATAATACTTACAGAGTGCATCAAACATGATTTATACCCTGTTTATGAAAACGGTTTATAACTGTATTTCATGGTTGCAACTTGCTGAGAATTGTCCACAGTGTTCCTATCATCTAGTTTAAACAGTAGTGCAAAAAAGTTTTGCTTACAGAGTTCATCAAACATGATTTAGACCTTGTTTATGGAAAACTGTTTGTAACTGTATTTCATGGTTGCAGCTTGCTGAAAATTGTCCACAGTGTTCCTATCATCTAGTTTAAATAGTACTGCGAAAATAATACTTACAGAGTGCATCAAACATGATTTATACCCTGTTTATGAAAACGGTTTATAACTGTATTTCATGGTTGCAACTTGCTGAGAATTGTCCACAGTGTTCCTATCATCTAGTTTAAACAATACTGCAAACATTTTACTTACAGAGAGCATCAAACATAATTTAGACTTGTTTATGGGAAACTGGTTATGACTTGTTCTTCATGGTTGCAACTTGCTGAAATTTGTCCCCGGTATTCCTATCATCTAGTTTAAACAGTACTGCAAAAAAGTTTTGCTTAGAGAGTGCATTAAACATGATTTAGACCTTGTTCATGGAAAACTGTTTATAACCGTATTTCATGGTTGCAACTTGCTGAAAATTGTCCACAGTGTTCCTATCTTGTAGTTTAAACATTACTGCAAACATTTTACTTACAGAGAGCATCAAACATAATTTAGACTTGTTTATGGAAAACTGTTTATAACTGTATTTCACGGTTGCAACTTGCTGAGAATTGTCCACAGTGTTCCTATCATCTAGTTTAAACATTACAGCAAACATTTTACTTACAGAGAGCATCAAACATAATTTAGACTTGTTTATGGAAAACTGTTTTATGACTGTGTCTTCAGTGGTTGCAACTTGCTGAAAATTGTCCACAGTGTTCCTATCATCATAGCTTTAAAACAGTAGTGCAAAAAAGTTTTGCTTACAGAGTTCATCAAACATGATTTAGACCTTGTTTATGGAAAACTGTTTGTAACTGTATTTCATGGTTGCAACTTGCTGAAAATTGTCCACAGTGTTCCTATCTTGTAGTTTAAACATTACTGCAAACATTTTACTTACAGAGAGCATCAAACATAATTTAGACTTGTTTATGGAAAACTGTTTATTACTGTATTTCACGGTTGCAACTTGCTGAAAATTGTCCACAGTGTTCCTATCATCTAGTTTAAACAATACTGCAAACAAATTTACTTACAGAGCTGCATCAAACATGATTTAGACCTTGTTTATGGAAAACTGTTTAAAACTGTATTTTATGGTTGCAACTTGGCTGAAAATTGTCCACAATGTTCATATCATCCGGAGTTTAAACAATACTGCAGAAAAAATACTTACAGAGTGCATCAAACATGATTTAGACCTTGTTTATGGAAAACTGTTTGTAACTGTATTTCATGGTTGCAACTTGCTGAATATTGTCCACAATGTTCATATCATCTAGTTTAATCAATACTGCAAAAAGAAAATACTTACAGAGTGCATCAAACGTGATTTAGACCTTGTTTATGGAAAACTGTTTGTAACTGTATTTCATGGTTGCAACTTGCTGAAAATTGTCCACAGTGTTCCTATCATCTAGTTTAAACATTACAGCAAACATTTTACTTACAGTAGAGCATCAAACATAATTTAGACTTGATGATTGGAACACTGTTTATAACTGTATTTCATGGTTGCAACTTGCTGAAAATTGTCCACAGTGTTCCTATCATCTAGTTTAAACAATACTGCAAACATTTTACTTACAGAGAGCATCAAACATAATTTAGACTTGTTTATGGGAAACTGGTTATAACTGTACTTCATGCTTGCAACTTGCTGAAATTTGTCCACGGTATTCCTATCATCTAGTTTAAACAGTACTGCAAAAAAGTTTTGCTTACAGAGTGCATTAAACATGATTTAGACCTTGTTCATGGAAAACTGTTTATAACTATATTTCATGGTTGCAACTTGCTGAAAATTGTCCACAGTGTTCCTATCTTGTAGTTTAAACATTACTGCAAACATTTTACTTACAGAGAGCATCAAACATGATTTAGACCCTGTTTATGAAAACGGTTTATAACTGTATTTCATGGTTGCAACTTGCTGAGAATTGTCCACAGTGTTCCTATCATCTAGTTTAAACATTACAGCAAACATTTTACTTACAGAGAGCATCAAACATAATTTAGACTTGTTTATGGAAAACTGTTTATAACTGTATTTCATGGTTGCAACTTGCTGAAAATTGTCCACAGTGTTCCTATCATCTAGTTTAAACAGTAGTGCAAAAAAGTTTTGCTTACAGAGTTCATCAAACATAATTTAGACTTGTTTATGGGAAACTGGTTATAACAATACTTCATGGTTGCAACTTGCTGAAATTTGTCCCCGGTATTCCTATCATGTAGTTTAAACAGTACTGCAAAAAAGTTTTGCTTAGAGAGTGCATTAAACATGATTTAGACCTTGTTCATGGAAAACTGTTTATAACTGTATTTCATGGTTGCAACTTGCTGAAAATTGTCCACAGTGTTCCTATCTTGTAGTTTAAACATTACTGCAAACATTTTACTTACAGAGAGCATCAAACATGATTTAGACCCTGTTTATGAAAACGGTTTATAACTGTATTTCATGGTTGCAACTTGCTGAGAATTTCCACAGTGTTCCTATCATCTAGTTTAAACATTACAGCAAACATTTTACTTACAGAGAGCATCAAACATAATTTAGACTTGTTTATGGAAAACTGTTTATAACTGTATTTCATGGTTGCAACTTGCTGAAAATTGTCCACAGTGTTCCTATCATCTAGTTTAAACAGTAGTGCAAAAAAGTTTTGCTTACAGAGTTCATCAAACATGATTTAGACCTTGTTTATGGAAAACTGTTTGTAACTGTATTTCATGGTTGCAACTTGCTTGAAAATTGTCCACAATGTTCATATCATCTAGTTTAATCAATACTGCAAAAAGAAAGTACTTACAGAGTGCATCAAACGTGATTTGAGAGCCTTGTTTATGGAAAACTGTTTGTAACTGCTACTTCATGGTTGCGACTTGCTGAAAATTGTCCACAGTGCTCCTATCATCTAGTTTAAACATTACAGCAAACATTTTACTTACAGCGAGCATCAAACATAATTTAGACTTGTTCATGGAAAACTGTTTATAACTGTATTTCATGAGTTGCAACTTGCTGAAAATTGTCCACAGTGTTCCTATCATCTAGTTTAAACAATACTGCAAACATTTTACTTACAGAGAGCATCAAACATAATTTAGACTTGTTTATATGGGAAACTGGTTATAACTGTACTTCATGCTTGCAACTTGCTGAAATTTGTCCACGGTATTCCTATCATCTAGTTTAAACAGTACTGCAAAATAGTTTTGCTTACAGAGTGCATTAAACATGATTTAGACCTTGTTCATGGAAAACTGTTTATAACTATATTTCATGGTTGCAACTTGCTGAAAATTGTCCACAGTGTTGCTATCTTGTGAGTCTTAAACATTACTGCAAACATTTTACTTACAGAGAGCATCAAACATGATTTAGACCCTGTTTATGAAAACGGTTTATAACTGTATTTCATGGTGCAACTTGCTGAGAATCGTCCACGGTGTTCCTATCATCTAGTTTAAGCAGTACTGCAAAACATTTCACTAACAGAGTGCATTAAACACGATTTAGAGCTTGTTTAAGGAAAAGTGTTTTTTTTCAATTTCATGCTTGAAACTCGCTGAAATTGGTTCCTATCCTCTAGTTTAAGCAGTAGTGCAAAAAATTTCACTAACAGAGTGCATTAAACACGATTTAGAGCTTGTTTAAGGAAAAGTGTTTTTTTTCAATTTCATGCTTGAAACTCGCTGAAATTGGTTCCTATCCTCTAGTTTAAGCAGTACTGCAAAAAATTTCACTAACAGAGTGCATTAAACACGATTTAGAGCCTGTTTAAGGAAAAGTGTTTTTTTTCAATTTCATGCTTGAAACTCGCTGAAATTGGTTCCTATCCTCTAGTTTAAGCAGTACTGCAAAAAATTTCACTAACAGAGTGCATTAAACACGATTTAGAGCTTGTTTAAGGAAAAGTGTTTTTTTTCAATTTCATGCTTGAAACTCGCTGAAATTGGTTCCTATCCTCTAGTTTAAGCAGTACTGCAAAAAATTTCACTAACAGAGTGCATTAAACACGATTTAGAGCTTGTTTAAGGAAAAGTGTTTTTTTTCAATTTCATGCTTGAAACTCGCTGAAATTGGTTCCTATCCTCTAGTTTAAGCAGTACTGCAAAAAAGTTCACTAACAGAGTGCATTAAACACGATTTAGAGCTTGTTTAAGGAAAAGTGTTTTTTTTCAATTTCATGCTTGAAACTCGCTGAAATTGGTTCCTATCCTGTAGTTTAAGCAGTACTGCAAAAAATTTCACTAACAGAGTGCATTAAACACGATTTAGAGCTTGTTTAAGGAAAAGTGTTTTTTTTCAATTTCATGCTTGAAACTCGCTGAAATTGGTTCCTATCCTCTAGTTTAAGCAGTACTGCAAAAAAAATCACTAACAGAGTGCATTAAACACGATTTAGAGCTTGTTTAAGGAAAAGTGTTTTTTTTCAATTTCATGCTTGAAACTCGCTGAAATTGGTTCCTATCCTCTAGTTTAAGCAGTACTGCAAAAAATTTCACTAACAGAGTGCATTAAACACGATTTAGAGCTTGTTTAAGGAAAAGTGTTTTTTTTCAATTTCATGCTTGAAACTCGCTGAAATTGGTTCCTATCCTCTAGTTTAAGCAGTACTGCAAAAAATTTCACTAACAGAGTGCATTAAACACGATTTAGAGCTTGTTTAAGGAAAAGTGTTTTTTTTCAATTTCATGCTTGAAACTCGCTGAAATTGGTTCCTATCCTCTAGTTTAAGCAGTACTGCAAAAAATTTCACTAACAGAGTGCATTAAACACGATTTAGAGCTTGTTTAAGGAAAAGTGTTTTTTTTCAATTTCATGCTTGAAACTCGCTGAAATTGGTTCCTATCCTCTAGTTTAAGCAGTACTGCAAAAAATTTCACTAACAGAGTGCATTAAACACGATTTAGAGCTTGTTTAAGGAAAAGTGTTTTTTTTCAATTTCATGCTTGAAACTCGCTGAAATTGGTTCCTATCCTCTAGTTTAAGCAGTACTGCAAAAAATTTCACTAACAGAGTGCATTAAACACGATTTAGAGCTTGTTTAAGGAAAAGTGTTTTCTTTCAATTTCATGCTTGAAACTCGCTGAAATTGGTTCCTATCCTCTAGTTTAAGCAGTACTGCAAAAAATTTCACTAACAGAGTGCATTAAACACGATTTAGAGCTTGTTTAAGGAAAAGTGTTTATTTTCAATTTCATGCTTGAAACTCGCTGAAATTGGTTCCTATCCTCTAGTTTAAGCAGTACTGCAAAAAATTTCACTAACAGAGTGCATTAAACACGATTTAGAGCTTGTTTAAGGAAAAGTGTTTTTTTTCAATTTCATGCTTGAAACTCGCTGAAATTGGTTCCTATCCTCTAGTTTAAGCAGTACTGCAAAAAATTTCACTAACAGAGTGCATTAAACACGATTTAGAGCTTGTTTAAGGAAAAGTGTTTTTTTTCAATTTCATGCTTGAAACTCGCTGAAATTGGTTCCTATCCTCTAGTTTAAGCAGTACTGCAAAAAATTTCACTAACAGAGTGCATTAAACACGATTTAGAGCTTGTTTAAGGAAAAGTGTTTTTTTTCAATTTCATGCTTGAAACTCGCTGAAATTGGTTCCTATCCTCTAGTTTAAGCAGTACTGCAAAAAATTTCACTAACAGAGTGCATTAAACACGATTTAGAGCTTGTTTAAGGAAAAGTTTTTTTTTTCAATTTCATGCTTGAAACTCGCTGAAATTGGTTCCTATCCTCTAGTTTAAGCAGTACTGCAAAAAAGTTCACTAACAGAGTGCATTAAACACGATTTAGAGCTTGTTTAAGGAAAAGTGTTTTTTTTCAATTTCATGCTTGAAACTCGCTGAAATTGGTTCCTATCCTCTAGTTTAAGCAGTACTGCAAAAAATTTCACTAACAGAGTGCATTAAACACGATTTAGAGCTTGTTTAAGGAAAAGTGTTTTTTTTCAATTTCATGTTTGAAACTCGCTGAAATTGGTTCCTATCCTCTAGTTTAAGCAGTACTGCAAAAAATTTCACTAACAGAGTGCATTAAACACGATTTAGAGCTTGTTTAAGGAAAAGTGTTTTTTTTCAATTTCATGCTTGAAACTCGCTGAAATTGGTTCCTATCCTCTAGTTTAAGCAGTACTGCAAAAAATTTCACTAACAGAGTGCATTAAACACGATTTAGAGCTTGTTTAAGGAAAAGTGTTTTTTTTCAATTTCATGCTTGAAACTCGCTGAAATTGGTTCCTATCCTCTAGTTTAAGCAGTACTGCAAAAAATTTCACTAACAGAGTGCATTAAACACGATTTAGAGCTTGTTTAAGGAAAAGTGTTTTTTTTCAATTTCATGCTTGAAACTCGCTGAAATTGGTTCCTATCCTCTAGTTTAAGCAGTACTGCAAAAAATTTCACTAACAGAGTGCATTAAACACGATTTAGAGCTTGTTTAAGGAAAAGTGTTTTTTTTCAATTTCATGCTTGAAACTCGCTGAAATTGGTTCCTATCCTCTAGTTTAAGCAGTACTGCAAAAAATTTCACTAACAGAGTGCATTAAACATGATTTAGAGCTTGTTTAAGGAAAAGTGTTTTTTTTCAATTTCATGCTTGAAACTCGCTGAAATTGGTTCCTATCCTCTAGTTTAAGCAGTACTGCAAAAAATTTCACTAACAGAGTGCATTAAACACGATTTAGAGCTTGTTTAAGGAAAAGTGTTTTTTTTCAATTTCATGCTTGAAACTCGCTGAAATTGGTTCCTATCCTCTAGTTTAAGCAGTACTGCAAAAAATTTCACTAACAGAGTGCATTAAACACGATTTAGAGCTTGTTTAAGGAAAAGTGTTTTTTTTCAATTTCATGCTTGAAACTCGCTGAAATTGGTTCCTATCCTCTAGTTTAAGCAGTACTGCAAACAATTTCACTAACAGAGTGCATTAAACACGATTTAGAGCTTGTTTAAGGAAAAGTGTTTTTTTTCAATTTCATGCTTGAAACTCGCTGAAATTGGTTCCTATCCTCTAGTTTAAGCAGTACTGCAAAAAATTTCACTAACAGAGTGCATTAAACACGATTTAGAGCTTGTTTAAGGAAAAGTGTTTTTTTTCAATTTCATGCTTGAAACTCGCTGAAATTGGTTCCTATCCTCTAGTTTAAGCAGTACTGCAAAAGATTTCACTAACAGAGTGCATTAAACACGATTTAGAGCTTGTTTAAGGAAAAGTGTTTTTTTTCAATTTCATGCTTGAAACTCGCTGAAATTGGTTCCTATCCTCTAGTTTAAGCAGTACTGCAAAAAATTTCACTAACAGAGTGCATTAAACACGATTTAGAGCTTGTTTAAGGAAAAGTGTTTTTTTTCAATTTCATGCTTGAAACTCGCTGAAATTGGTTCCTATCCTCTAGTTTAAGCAGTACTGCAAAAAATTTCACTAACAGAGTGCATTAAACACGATTTAGAGCTTGTTTAAGGAAAAGTGTTTTTTTTCAATTTCATGCTTGAAACTCGCTGAAATTGGTTCCTATCCTCTAGTTTAAGCAGTACTGCAAAAAATTTCACTAACAGAGTGCATTAAACACGATTTAGAGCTTGTTTAAGGAAAAGTGTTTTTTTTCAATTTCATGCTTGAAACTCGCTGAAATTGGTTCCTATCCTCTAGTTTAAGCAGTACTGCAAAAAAATTCACTAACAGAGTGCATTAAACACGATTTAGAGCTTGTTTAAGGAAAAGTGTTTTTTTTCAATTTCATGCTTGAAACTCGCTGAAATTGGTTCCTATCCTCTAGTTTAAGCAGTACTGCAAAAGAATTCACTAACAGAGTGCATTAAACACGATTTAGAGCTTGTTTAAGGAAAAGTGTTTTTTTTCAATTTCATGCTTGAAACTCGCTGAAATTGGTTCCTATCCTCTAGTTTAAGCAGTACTGCAAAAAAATTCACTAACAGAGTGCATTAAACACGATTTAGAGCTTGTTTAAGGAAAAGTGTTTTTTTTCAATTTCATGCTTGAAACTCGCTGAAATTGGTTCCTATCCTCTAGTTTAAGCAGTACTGCAAAAGAATTCACTAACAGAGTGCATTAAACACGATTTAGAGCTTGTTTAAGGAAAAGTGTTTTTTTTCAATTTCATGCTTGAAACTCGCTGAAATTGGTTCCTATCCTCTAGTTTAAGCAGTACTGCAAAAAATTTCACTAACAGAGTGCATTAAACACGATTTAGAGCTTGTTTAAGGAAAAGTGTTTTTTTTCAATTTCATGCTTGAAACTCGCTGAAATTGGTTCCTATCCTCTAGTTTAAGCAGTACTGCAAAAAAATTCACTAACAGAGTGCATTAAACACGATTTAGAGCTTGTTTAAGGAAAAGTGTTTTTTTTCAATTTCATGCTTGAAACTCGCTGAAATTGGTTCCTATCCTCTAGTTTAAGCAGTACTGCAAAAAATTTCACTAACAGAGTGCATTAAACACGATTTAGAGCTTGTTTAAGGAAAAGTGTTTTTTTTCAATTTCATGCTTGAAACTCGCTGAAATTGGTTCCTATCCTCTAGTTTAAGCAGTACTGCAAAAAATTTCACTAACAGAGTGCATTAAACACGATTTAGAGCTTGTTTAAGGAAAAGTGTTTTTTTTCAATTTCATGCTTGAAACTCGCTGAAATTGGTTCCTATCCTCTAGTTTAAGCAGTACTGCAAAAAATTTCACTAACAGAGTGCATTAAACACGATTTAGAGCTTGTTTAAGGAAAAGTGTTTTTTTTCAATTTCATGCTTGAAACTCGCTGAAATTGGTTCCTATCCTCTAGTTTAAGCAGTACTGCAAAAAATTTCACTAACAGAGTGCATTAAACACGATTTAGAGCTTGTTTAAGGAAAAGTGTTTTTTTTCAATTTCATGCTTGAAACTCGCTGAAATTGGTTCCTATCCTCTAGTTTAAGCAGTACTGCAAAAAAATTCACTAACAGAGTGCATTAAACACGATTTAGAGCTTGTTTAAGGAAAAGTGTTTTTTTTCAATTTCATGCTTGAAACTCGCTGAAATTGGTTCCTATCCTCTAGTTTAAGCAGTACTGCAAAAAATTTCACTAACAGAGTGCATTAAACACGATTTAGAGCTTGTTTAAGGAAAAGTGTTTTTTTTCAATTTCATGCTTGAAACTCGCTGAAATTGGTTCCTATCCTCTAGTTTAAGCAGTACTGCAAAAAATTTCACTAACAGAGTGCATTAAACACGATTTAGAGCTTGTTTAAGGAAAAGTGTTTTTTTTCAATTTCATGCTTGAAACTCGCTGAAATTGGTTCCTATCCTCTAGTTTAAGCAGTACTGCAAAAAATTTCACTAACAGAGTGCATTAAACACGATTTAGAGCTTGTTTAAGGAAAAGTGTTTTTTTTCAATTTCATGCTTGAAACTCGCTGAAATTGGTTCCTATCCTCTAGTTTAAGCAGTACTGCAAAAGAATTTCACTAACAGAGTGCATTAAACACGATTTAGAGCTTGTTTAAGGAAAAGTGTTTTTTTTCAATTTCATGCTTGAAACTCGCTGAAATTGGTTCCTATCCTCTAGTTTAAGCAGTACTGCAAAAAATTTCACTAACAGAGTGCATTAAACACGATTTAGAGCTTGTTTAAGGAAAAGTGTTTTTTTTCAATTTCATGCTTGAAACTCGCTGAAATTGGTTCCTATCCTCTAGTTTAAGCAGTACTGCAAAAAATTTCACTAACAGAGTGCATTAAACACGATTTAGAGCTTGTTTAAGGAAAAGTGTTTTTTTTCAATTTCATGCTTGAAACTCGCTGAAATTGGTTCCTATCCTCTAGTTTAAGCAGTACTGCAAAAAATTTCACTAACAGAGTGCATTAAACACGATTTAGAGCTTGTTTAAGGAAAAGTGTTTTTTTTCAATTTCATGCTTGAAACTCGCTGAAATTGGTTCCTATCCTCTAGTTTAAGCAGTACTGCAAAAAATTTCACTAACAGAGTGCATTAAACACGATTTAGAGCTTGTTTAAGGAAAAGTGTTTTTTTTCAATTTCATGCTTGAAACTCGCTGAAATTGGTTCCTATCCTCTAGTTTAAGCAGTACTGCAAAAAAAATCACTAACAGAGTGCATTAAACACGATTTAGAGCTTGTTTAAGGAAAAGTGTTTTTTTTCAATTTCATGCTTGAAACTCGCTGAAATTGGTTCCTATCCTCTAGTTTAAGCAGTACTGCAAAAAATTTCACTAACAGAGTGCATTAAACACGATTTAGAGCTTGTTTAAGGAAAAGTGTTTTTTTTCAATTTCATGCTTGAAACTCGCTGAAATTGGTTCCTATCCTCTAGTTTAAGCAGTACTGCAAAAAATTTCACTAACAGAGTGCATTAAACACGATTTAGAGCTTGTTTAAGGAAAAGTGTTTTTTTTCAATTTCATGCTTGAAACTCGCTGAAATTGGTTCCTATCCTCTAGTTTAAGCAGTACTGCAAAAAATTTCACTAACAGAGTGCATTAAACACGATTTAGAGCTTGTTTAAGGAAAAGTGTTTTTTTTCAATTTCATGCTTGAAACTCGCTGAAATTGGTTCCTATCCTCTAGTTTAAGCAGTACTGCAAAAGAATTTCACTAACAGAGTGCATTAAACACGATTTAGAGCTTGTTTAAGGAAAAGTGTTTTTTTTCAATTTCATGCTTGAAACTCGCTGAAATTGGTTCCTATCCTCTAGTTTAAGCAGTACTGCAAAAAATTTCACTAACAGAGTGCATTAAACACGATTTAGAGCTTGTTTAAGGAAAAGTGTTTTTTTTCAATTTCATGCTTGAAACTCGCTGAAATTGGTTCCTATCCTCTAGTTTAAGCAGTACTGCAAAAAATTTCACTAACAGAGTGCATTAAACACGATTTAGAGCTTGTTTAAGGAAAAGTGTTTTTTTTCAATTTCATGCTTGAAACTCGCTGAAATTGGTTCCTATCCTCTAGTTTAAGCAGTACTGCAAAAAATTTCACTAACAGAGTGCATTAAACACGATTTAGAGCTTGTTTAAGGAAAAGTGTTTTTTTTCAATTTCATGCTTGAAACTCGCTGAAATTGGTTCCTATCCTCTAGTTTAAGCAGTACTGCAAAAAATTTCACTAACAGAGTGCATTAAACACGATTTAGAGCTTGTTTAAGGAAAAGTGTTTTTTTTCAATTTCATGCTTGAAACTCGCTGAAATTGGTTCCTATCCTCTAGTTTAAGCAGTACTGCAAAAAATTTCACTAACAGAGTGCATTAAACACGATTTAGAGCTTGTTTAAGGAAAAGTGTTTTTTTTCAATTTCATGCTTGAAACTCGCTGAAATTGGTTCCTATCCTCTAGTTTAAGCAGTACTGCAAAAGAATTTCACTAACAGAGTGCATTAAACACGATTTAGAGCTTGTTTAAGGAAAAGTGTTTTTTTTCAATTTCATGCTTGAAACTCGCTGAAATTGGTTCCTATCCTCTAGTTTAAGCAGTACTGCAAAAAATTTCACTAACAGAGTGCATTAAACACGATTTAGAGCTTGTTTAAGGAAAAGTGTTTTTTTTCAATTTCATGCTTGAAACTCGCTGAAATTGGTTCCTATCCTCTAGTTTAAGCAGTACTGCAAAAAATTTCACTAACAGAGTGCATTAAACACGATTTAGAGCTTGTTTAAGGAAAAGTGTTTTTTTTCAATTTCATGCTTGAAACTCGCTGAAATTGGTTCCTATCCTCTAGTTTAAGCAGTACTGCAAAAAATTTCACTAACAGAGTGCATTAAACACGATTTAGAGCTTGTTTAAGGAAAAGTGTTTTTTTTCAATTTCATGCTTGAAACTCGCTGAAATTGGTTCCTATCCTCTAGTTTAAGCAGTACTGCAAAAAATTTCACTAACAGAGTGCATTAAACACGATTTAGAGCTTGTTTAAGGAAAAGTGTTTTTTTTCAATTTCATGCTTGAAACTCGCTGAAATTGGTTCCTATCCTCTAGTTTAAGCAGTACTGCAAAAAATTTCACTAACAGAGTGCATTAAACACGATTTAGAGCTTGTTTAAGGAAAAGTGTTTTTTTTCAATTTCATGCTTGAAACTCGCTGAAATTGGTTCCTATCCTCTAGTTTAAGCAGTACTGCAAAAAATTTCACTAACAGAGTGCATTAAACACGATTTAGAGCTTGTTTAAGGAAAAGTGTTTTTTTTCAATTTCATGCTTGAAACTCGCTGAAATTGGTTCCTATCCTCTAGTTTAAGCAGTACTGCAAAAAATTTCACTAACAGAGTGCATTAAACACGATTTAGAGCTTGTTTAAGGAAAAGTGTTTTTTTTCAATTTCATGCTTGAAACTCGCTGAAATTGGTTCCTATCCTCTAGTTTAAGCAGTACTGCAAAAAATTTCACTAACAGAGTGCATTAAACACGATTTAGAGCTTGTTTAAGGAAAAGTGTTTTTTTTCAATTTCATGCTTGAAACTCGCTGAAATTGGTTCCTATCCTCTAGTTTAAGCAGTACTGCAAAAAATTTCACTAACAGAGTGCATTAAACACGATTTAGAGCTTGTTTAAGGAAAAGTGTTTTTTTTCAATTTCATGCTTGAAACTCGCTGAAATTGGTTCCTATCCTCTAGTTTAAGCAGTACTGCAAAAAATTTCACTAACAGAGTGCATTAAACACGATTTAGAGCTTGTTTAAGGAAAAGTGTTTTTTTTCAATTTCATGCTTGAAACTCGCTGAAATTGGTTCCTATCCTCTAGTTTAAGCAGTACTGCAAAAAATTTCACTAACAGAGTGCATTAAACACGATTTAGAGCTTGTTTAAGGAAAAGTGTTTTTTTTCAATTTCATGCTTGAAACTCGCTGAAATTGGTTCCTATCCTCTAGTTTAAGCAGTACTGCAAAAAATTTCACTAACAGAGTGCATTAAACACGATTTAGAGCTTGTTTAAGGAAAAGTGTTTTTTTTCAATTTCATGCTTGAAACTCGCTGAAATTGGTTCCTATCCTCTAGTTTAAGCAGTACTGCAAAAAATTTCACTAACAGAGTGCATTAAACACGATTTAGAGCTTGTTTAAGGAAAAGTGTTTTTTTTCAATTTCATGCTTGAAACTCGCTGAAATTGGTTCCTATCCTCTAGTTTAAGCAGTACTGCAAAAAATTTCACTAACAGAGTGCATTAAACACGATTTAGAGCTTGTTTAAGGAAAAGTGTTTTTTTTCAATTTCATGCTTGAAACTCGCTGAAATTGGTTCCTATCCTCTAGTTTAAGCAGTACTGCAAAAAATTTCACTAACAGAGTGCATTAAACACGATTTAGAGCTTGTTTAAGGAAAAGTGTTTTTTTTCAATTTCATGCTTGAAACTCGCTGAAATTGGTTCCTATCCTCTAGTTTAAGCAGTACTGCAAAAAATTTCACTAACAGAGTGCATTAAACACGATTTAGAGCTTGTTTAAGGAAAAGTGTTTTTTTTCAATTTCATGCTTGAAACTCGCTGAAATTGGTTCCTATCCTCTAGTTTAAGCAGTACTGCAAAAAATTTCACTAACAGAGTGCATTAAACACGATTTAGAGCTTGTTTAAGGAAAAGTGTTTTTTTTCAATTTCATGCTTGAAACTCGCTGAAATTGGTTCCTATCCTCTAGTTTAAGCAGTACTGCAAAAAATTTCACTAACAGAGTGCATTAAACACGATTTAGAGCTTGTTTAAGGAAAAGTGTTTTTTTTCAATTTCATGCTTGAAACTCGCTGAAATTGGTTCCTATCCTCTAGTTTAAGCAGTACTGCAAAAAATTTCACTAACAGAGTGCATTAAACACGATTTAGAGCTTGTTTAAGGAAAAGTGTTTTTTTTCAATTTCATGCTTGAAACTCGCTGAAATTGGTTCCTATCCTCTAGTTTAAGCAGTACTGCAAAAAATTTCACTAACAGAGTGCATTAAACACGATTTAGAGCTTGTTTAAGGAAAAGTGTTTTTTTTCAATTTCATGCTTGAAACTCGCTGAAATTGGTTCCTATCCTCTAGTTTAAGCAGTACTGCAAAAAATTTCACTAACAGAGTGCATTAAACACGATTTAGAGCTTGTTTAAGGAAAAGTGTTTTTTTTCAATTTCATGCTTGAAACTCGCTGAAATTGGTTCCTATCCTCTAGTTTAAGCAGTACTGCAAAAGAATTTCACTAACAGAGTGCATTAAACACGATTTAGAGCTTGTTTAAGGAAAAGTGTTTTTTTTCAATTTCATGCTTGAAACTCGCTGAAATTGGTTCCTATCCTCTAGTTTAAGCAGTACTGCAAAAAATTTCACTAACAGAGTGCATTAAACACGATTTAGAGCTTGTTTAAGGAAAAGTGTTTTTTTTCAATTTCATGCTTGAAACTCGCTGAAATTGGTTCCTATCCTCTAGTTTAAGCAGTACTGCAAAAAATTTCACTAACAGAGTGCATTAAACACGATTTAGAGCTTGTTTAAGGAAAAGTGTTTTTTTTCAATTTCATGCTTGAAACTCGCTGAAATTGGTTCCTATCCTCTAGTTTAAGCAGTACTGCAAAAAATTTCACTAACAGAGTGCATTAAACACGATTTAGAGCTTGTTTAAGGAAAAGTGTTTTTTTTCAATTTCATGCTTGAAACTCGCTGAAATTGGTTCCTATCCTCTAGTTTAAGCAGTACTGCAAAAAATTTCACTAACAGAGTGCATTAAACACGATTTAGAGCTTGTTTAAGGAAAAGTGTTTTTTTTCAATTTCATGCTTGAAACTCGCTGAAATTGGTTCCTATCCTCTAGTTTAAGCAGTACTGCAAAAAATTTCACTAACAGAGTGCATTAAACACGATTTAGAGCTTGTTTAAGGAAAAGTGTTTTTTTTCAATTTCATGCTTGAAACTCGCTGAAATTGGTTCCTATCCTCTAGTTTAAGCAGTACTGCAAAAAATTTCACTAACAGAGTGCATTAAACACGATTTAGAGCTTGTTTAAGGAAAAGTGTTTTTTTTCAATTTCATGCTTGAAACTCGCTGAAATTGGTTCCTATCCTCTAGTTTAAGCAGTACTGCAAAAAATTTCACTAACAGAGTGCATTAAACACGATTTAGAGCTTGTTTAAGGAAAAGTGTTTTTTTTCAATTTCATGCTTGAAACTCGCTGAAATTGGTTCCTATCCTCTAGTTTAAGCAGTACTGCAAAAAATTTCACTAACAGAGTGCATTAAACACGATTTAGAGCTTGTTTAAGGAAAAGTGTTTTTTTTCAATTTCATGCTTGAAACTCGCTGAAATTGGTTCCTATCCTCTAGTTTAAGCAGTACTGCAAAAAATTTCACTAACAGAGTGCATTAAACACGATTTAGAGCTTGTTTAAGGAAAAGTGTTTTTTTTCAATTTCATGCTTGAAACTCGCTGAAATTGGTTCCTATCCTCTAGTTTAAGCAGTACTGCAAAAAATTTCACTAACAGAGTGCATTAAACACGATTTAGAGCTTGTTTAAGGAAAAGTGTTTTTTTTCAATTTCATGCTTGAAACTCGCTGAAATTGGTTCCTATCCTCTAGTTTAAGCAGTACTGCAAAAAATTTCACTAACAGAGTGCATTAAACACGATTTAGAGCTTGTTTAAGGAAAAGTGTTTTTTTTCAATTTCATGCTTGAAACTCGCTGAAATTGGTTCCTATCCTCTAGTTTAAGCAGTACTGCAAAAAATTTCACTAACAGAGTGCATTAAACACGATTTAGAGCTTGTTTAAGGAAAAGTGTTTTTTTTCAATTTCATGCTTGAAACTCGCTGAAATTGGTTCCTATCCTCTAGTTTAAGCAGTACTGCAAAAAATTTCACTAACAGAGTGCATTAAACACGATTTAGAGCTTGTTTAAGGAAAAGTGTTTTTTTTCAATTTCATGCTTGAAACTCGCTGAAATTGGTTCCTATCCTCTAGTTTAAGCAGTACTGCAAAAAATTTCACTAACAGAGTGCATTAAACACGATTTAGAGCTTGTTTAAGGAAAAGTGTTTTTTTTCAATTTCATGCTTGAAACTCGCTGAAATTGGTTCCTATCCTCTAGTTTAAGCAGTACTGCAAAAAATTTCACTAACAGAGTGCATTAAACACGATTTAGAGCTTGTTTAAGGAAAAGTGTTTTTTTTCAATTTCATGCTTGAAACTCGCTGAAATTGGTTCCTATCCTCTAGTTTAAGCAGTACTGCAAAAAATTTCACTAACAGAGTGCATTAAACACGATTTAGAGCTTGTTTAAGGAAAAGTGTTTTTTTTCAATTTCATGCTTGAAACTCGCTGAAATTGGTTCCTATCCTCTAGTTTAAGCAGTACTGCAAAAAATTTCACTAACAGAGTGCATTAAACACGATTTAGAGCTTGTTTAAGGAAAAGTGTTTTTTTTCAATTTCATGCTTGAAACTCGCTGAAATTGGTTCCTATCCTCTAGTTTAAGCAGTACTGCAAAAAATTTCACTAACAGAGTGCATTAAACACGATTTAGAGCTTGTTTAAGGAAAAGTGTTTTTTTTCAATTTCATGCTTGAAACTCGCTGAAATTGGTTCCTATCCTCTAGTTTAAGCAGTACTGCAAAAAATTTCACTAACAGAGTGCATTAAACACGATTTAGAGCTTGTTTAAGGAAAAGTGTTTTTTTTCAATTTCATGCTTGAAACTCGCTGAAATTGGTTCCTATCCTCTAGTTTAAGCAGTACTGCAAAAAATTTCACTAACAGAGTGCATTAAACACGATTTAGAGCTTGTTTAAGGAAAAGTGTTTTTTTTCAATTTCATGCTTGAAACTCGCTGAAATTGGTTCCTATCCTCTAGTTTAAGCAGTACTGCAAAAAATTTCACTAACAGAGTGCATTAAACACGATTTAGAGCTTGTTTAAGGAAAAGTGTTTTTTTTCAATTTCATGCTTGAAACTCGCTGAAATTGGTTCCTATCCTCTAGTTTAAGCAGTACTGCAAAAAATTTCACTAACAGAGTGCATTAAACACGATTTAGAGCTTGTTTAAGGAAAAGTGTTTTTTTTCAATTTCATGCTTGAAACTCGCTGAAATTGGTTCCTATCCTCTAGTTTAAGCAGTACTGCAAAAAATTTCACTAACAGAGTGCATTAAACACGATTTAGAGCTTGTTTAAGGAAAAGTGTTTTTTTTCAATTTCATGCTTGAAACTCGCTGAAATTGGTTCCTATCCTCTAGTTTAAGCAGTACTGCAAAAAATTTCACTAACAGAGTGCATTAAACACGATTTAGAGCTTGTTTAAGGAAAAGTGTTTTTTTTCAATTTCATGCTTGAAACTCGCTGAAATTGGTTCCTATCCTCTAGTTTAAGCAGTACTGCAAAAAATTTCACTAACAGAGTGCATTAAACACGATTTAGAGCTTGTTTAAGGAAAAGTGTTTTTTTTCAATTTCATGCTTGAAACTCGCTGAAATTGGTTCCTATCCTCTAGTTTAAGCAGTACTGCAAAAGAATTTCACTAACAGAGTGCATTAAACACGATTTAGAGCTTGTTTAAGGAAAAGTGTTTTTTTTCAATTTCATGCTTGAAACTCGCTGAAATTGGTTCCTATCCTCTAGTTTAAGCAGTACTGCAAAAAATTTCACTAACAGAGTGCATTAAACACGATTTAGAGCTTGTTTAAGGAAAAGTGTTTTTTTTCAATTTCATGCTTGAAACTCGCTGAAATTGGTTCCTATCCTCTAGTTTAAGCAGTACTGCAAAAAATTTCACTAACAGAGTGCATTAAACACGATTTAGAGCTTGTTTAAGGAAAAGTGTTTTTTTTCAATTTCATGCTTGAAACTCGCTGAAATTGGTTCCTATCCTCTAGTTTAAGCAGTACTGCAAAAAATTTCACTAACAGAGTGCATTAAACACGATTTAGAGCTTGTTTAAGGAAAAGTGTTTTTTTTCAATTTCATGCTTGAAACTCGCTGAAATTGGTTCCTATCCTCTAGTTTAAGCAGTACTGCAAAAAATTTCACTAACAGAGTGCATTAAACACGATTTAGAGCTTGTTTAAGGAAAAGTGTTTTTTTTCAATTTCATGCTTGAAACTCGCTGAAATTGGTTCCTATCCTCTAGTTTAAGCAGTACTGCAAAAAATTTCACTAACAGAGTGCATTAAACACGATTTAGAGCTTGTTTAAGGAAAAGTGTTTTTTTTCAATTTCATGCTTGAAACTCGCTGAAATTGGTTCCTATCCTCTAGTTTAAGCAGTACTGCAAAAAATTTCACTAACAGAGTGCATTAAACACGATTTAGAGCTTGTTTAAGGAAAAGTGTTTTTTTTCAATTTCATGCTTGAAACTCGCTGAAATTGGTTCCTATCCTCTAGTTTAAGCAGTACTGCAAAAAATTTCACTAACAGAGTGCATTAAACACGATTTAGAGCTTGTTTAAGGAAAAGTGTTTTTTTTCAATTTCATGCTTGAAACTCGCTGAAATTGGTTCCTATCCTCTAGTTTAAGCAGTACTGCAAAAGAATTTCACTAACAGAGTGCATTAAACACGATTTAGAGCTTGTTTAAGGAAAAGTGTTTTTTTTCAATTTCATGCTTGAAACTCGCTGAAATTGGTTCCTATCCTCTAGTTTAAGCAGTACTGCAAAAAATTTCACTAACAGAGTGCATTAAACACGATTTAGAGCTTGTTTAAGGAAAAGTGTTTTTTTTCAATTTCATGCTTGAAACTCGCTGAAATTGGTTCCTATCCTCTAGTTTAAGCAGTACTGCAAAAAATTTCACTAACAGAGTGCATTAAACACGATTTAGAGCTTGTTTAAGGAAAAGTGTTTTTTTTCAATTTCATGCTTGAAACTCGCTGAAATTGGTTCCTATCCTCTAGTTTAAGCAGTACTGCAAAAAATTTCACTAACAGAGTGCATTAAACACGATTTAGAGCTTGTTTAAGGAAAAGTGTTTTTTTTCAATTTCATGCTTGAAACTCGCTGAAATTGGTTCCTATCCTCTAGTTTAAGCAGTACTGCAAAAAATTTCACTAACAGAGTGCATTAAACACGATTTAGAGCTTGTTTAAGGAAAAGTGTTTTTTTTCAATTTCATGCTTGAAACTCGCTGAAATTGGTTCCTATCCTCTAGTTTAAGCAGTACTGCAAAAAATTTCACTAACAGAGTGCATTAAACACGATTTAGAGCTTGTTTAAGGAAAAGTGTTTTTTTTCAATTTCATGCTTGAAACTCGCTGAAATTGGTTCCTATCCTCTAGTTTAAGCAGTACTGCAAAAAATTTCACTAACAGAGTGCATTAAACACGATTTAGAGCTTGTTTAAGGAAAAGTGTTTTTTTTCAATTTCATGCTTGAAACTCGCTGAAATTGGTTCCTATCCTCTAGTTTAAGCAGTACTGCAAAAAATTTCACTAACAGAGTGCATTAAACACGATTTAGAGCTTGTTTAAGGAAAAGTGTTTTTTTTCAATTTCATGCTTGAAACTCGCTGAAATTGGTTCCTATCCTCTAGTTTAAGCAGTACTGCAAAAAATTTCACTAACAGAGTGCATTAAACACGATTTAGAGCTTGTTTAAGGAAAAGTGTTTTTTTTCAATTTCATGCTTGAAACTCGCTGAAATTGGTTCCTATCCTCTAGTTTAAGCAGTACTGCAAAAAATTTCACTAACAGAGTGCATTAAACACGATTTAGAGCTTGTTTAAGGAAAAGTGTTTTTTTTCAATTTCATGCTTGAAACTCGCTGAAATTGGTTCCTATCCTCTAGTTTAAGCAGTACTGCAAAAAATTTCACTAACAGAGTGCATTAAACACGATTTAGAGCTTGTTTAAGGAAAAGTGTTTTTTTTCAATTTCATGCTTGAAACTCGCTGAAATTGGTTCCTATCCTCTAGTTTAAGCAGTACTGCAAAAAATTTCACTACAGAGTGCATTAAACACGATTTAGAGCTTGTTTAAGGAAAAGTGTTTTTTTTCAATTTCATGCTTGAAACTCGCTGAAATTGGTTCCTATCCTCTAGTTTAAGCAGTACTGCAAAAAATTTCACTAACAGAGTGCATTAAACACGATTTAGAGCTTGTTTAAGGAAAAGTGTTTTTTTTCAATTTCATGCTTGAAACTCGCTGAAATTGGTTCCTATCCTCTAGTTTAAGCAGTACTGCAAAAAATTTCACTAACAGAGTGCATTAAACACGATTTAGAGCTTGTTTAAGGAAAAGTGTTTTTTTTCAATTTCATGCTTGAAACTCGCTGAAATTGGTTCCTATCCTCTAGTTTAAGCAGTACTGCAAAAAATTTCACTAACAGAGTGCATTAAACACGATTTAGAGCTTGTTTAAGGAAAAGTGTTTTTTTTCAATTTCATGCTTGAAACTCGCTGAAATTGGTTCCTATCCTCTAGTTTAAGCAGTACTGCAAAAAATTTCACTAACAGAGTGCATTAAACACGATTTAGAGCTTGTTTAAGGAAAAGTGTTTTTTTTCAATTTCATGCTTGAAACTCGCTGAAATTGGTTCCTATCCTCTAGTTTAAGCAGTACTGCAAAAAATTTCACTAACAGAGTGCATTAAACACGATTTAGAGCTTGTTTAAGGAAAAGTGTTTTTTTTCAATTTCATGCTTGAAACTCGCTGAAATTGGTTCCTATCCTCTAGTTTAAGCAGTACTGCAAAAAATTTCACTAACAGAGTGCATTAAACACGATTTAGAGCTTGTTTAAGGAAAAGTGTTTTTTTTCAATTTCATGCTTGAAACTCGCTGAAATTGGTTCCTATCCTCTAGTTTAAGCAGTACTGCAAAAAATTTCACTAACAGAGTGCATTAAACACGATTTAGAGCTTGTTTAAGGAAAAGTGTTTTTTTTCAATTTCATGCTTGAAACTCGCTGAAATTGGTTCCTATCCTCTAGTTTAAGCAGTACTGCAAAAAATTTCACTAACAGAGTGCATTAAACACGATTTAGAGCTTGTTTAAGGAAAAGTGTTTTTTTTCAATTTCATGCTTGAAACTCGCTGAAATTGGTTCCTATCCTCTAGTTTAAGCAGTACTGCAAAAAATTTCACTAACAGAGTGCATTAAACACGATTTAGAGCTTGTTTAAGGAAAAGTGTTTTTTTTCAATTTCATGCTTGAAACTCGCTGAAATTGGTTCCTATCCTCTAGTTTAAGCAGTACTGCAAAAAATTTCACTAACAGAGTGCATTAAACACGATTTAGAGCTTGTTTAAGGAAAAGTGTTTTTTTTCAATTTCATGCTTGAAACTCGCTGAAATTGGTTCCTATCCTCTAGTTTAAGCAGTACTGCAAAAAATTTCACTAACAGAGTGCATTAAACACGATTTAGAGCTTGTTTAAGGAAAAGTGTTTTTTTTCAATTTCATGCTTGAAACTCGCTGAAATTGGTTCCTATCCTCTAGTTTAAGCAGTACTGCAAAAAATTTCACTAACAGAGTGCATTAAACACGATTTAGAGCTTGTTTAAGGAAAAGTGTTTTTTTTCAATTTCATGCTTGAAACTCGCTGAAATTGGTTCCTATCCTCTAGTTTAAGCAGTACTGCAAAAAATTTCACTAACAGAGTGCATTAAACACGATTTAGAGCTTGTTTAAGGAAAAGTGTTTTTTTTCAATTTCATGCTTGAAACTCGCTGAAATTGGTTCCTATCCTCTAGTTTAAGCAGTACTGCAAAAAATTTCACTAACAGAGTGCATTAAACACGATTTAGAGCTTGTTTAAGGAAAAGTGTTTTTTTTCAATTTCATGCTTGAAACTCGCTGAAATTGGTTCCTATCCTCTAGTTTAAGCAGTACTGCAAAAAATTTCACTAACAGAGTGCATTAAACACGATTTAGAGCTTGTTTAAGGAAAAGTGTTTTTTTTCAATTTCATGCTTGAAACTCGCTGAAATTGGTTCCTATCCTCTAGTTTAAGCAGTACTGCAAAAAATTTCACTAACAGAGTGCATTAAACACGATTTAGAGCTTGTTTAAGGAAAAGTGTTTTTTTTCAATTTCATGCTTGAAACTCGCTGAAATTGGTTCCTATCCTCTAGTTTAAGCAGTACTGCAAAAAATTTCACTAACAGAGTGCATTAAACACGATTTAGAGCTTGTTTAAGGAAAAGTGTTTTTTTTCAATTTCATGCTTGAAACTCGCTGAAATTGGTTCCTATCCTCTAGTTTAAGCAGTACTGCAAAAAATTTCACTAACAGAGTGCATTAAACACGATTTAGAGCTTGTTTAAGGAAAAGTGTTTTTTTTCAATTTCATGCTTGAAACTCGCTGAAATTGGTTCCTATCCTCTAGTTTAAGCAGTACTGCAAAAAATTTCACTAACAGAGTGCATTAAACACGATTTAGAGCTTGTTTAAGGAAAAGTGTTTTTTTTCAATTTCATGCTTGAAACTCGCTGAAATTGGTTCCTATCCTCTAGTTTAAGCAGTACTGCAAAAAATTTCACTAACAGAGTGCATTAAACACGATTTAGAGCTTGTTTAAGGAAAAGTGTTTTTTTTCAATTTCATGCTTGAAACTCGCTGAAATTGGTTCCTATCCTCTAGTTTAAGCAGTACTGCAAAAAATTTCACTAACAGAGTGCATTAAACACGATTTAGAGCTTGTTTAAGGAAAAGTGTTTTTTTTCAATTTCATGCTTGAAACTCGCTGAAATTGGTTCCTATCCTCTAGTTTAAGCAGTACTGCAAAAAATTTCACTAACAGAGTGCATTAAACACGATTTAGAGCTTGTTTAAGGAAAAGTGTTTTTTTTCAATTTCATGCTTGAAACTCGCTGAAATTGGTTCCTATCCTCTAGTTTAAGCAGTACTGCAAAAAATTTCACTAACAGAGTGCATTAAACACGATTTAGAGCTTGTTTAAGGAAAAGTGTTTTTTTTCAATTTCATGCTTGAAACTCGCTGAAATTGGTTCCTATCCTCTAGTTTAAGCAGTACTGCAAAAAATTTCACTAACAGAGTGCATTAAACACGATTTAGAGCTTGTTTAAGGAAAAGTGTTTTTTTTCAATTTCATGCTTGAAACTCGCTGAAATTGGTTCCTATCCTCTAGTTTAAGCAGTACTGCAAAAAATTTCACTAACAGAGTGCATTAAACACGATTTAGAGCTTGTTTAAGGAAAAGTGTTTTTTTTCAATTTCATGCTTGAAACTCGCTGAAATTGGTTCCTATCCTCTAGTTTAAGCAGTACTGCAAAAAATTTCACTAACAGAGTGCATTAAACACGATTTAGAGCTTGTTTAAGGAAAAGTGTTTTTTTTCAATTTCATGCTTGAAACTCGCTGAAATTGGTTCCTATCCTCTAGTTTAAGCAGTACTGCAAAAAATTTCACTAACAGAGTGCATTAAACACGATTTAGAGCTTGTTTAAGGAAAAGTGTTTTTTTTCAATTTCATGCTTGAAACTCGCTGAAATTGGTTCCTATCCTCTAGTTTAAGCAGTACTGCAAAAAATTTCACTAACAGAGTGCATTAAACACGATTTAGAGCTTGTTTAAGGAAAAGTGTTTTTTTTCAATTTCATGCTTGAAACTCGCTGAAATTGGTTCCTATCCTCTAGTTTAAGCAGTACTGCAAAAAATTTCACTAACAGAGTGCATTAAACACGATTTAGAGCTTGTTTAAGGAAAAGTGTTTTTTTTCAATTTCATGCTTGAAACTCGCTGAAATTGGTTCCTATCCTCTAGTTTAAGCAGTACTGCAAAAAATTTCACTAACAGAGTGCATTAAACACGATTTAGAGCTTGTTTAAGGAAAAGTGTTTTTTTTCAATTTCATGCTTGAAACTCGCTGAAATTGGTTCCTATCCTCTAGTTTAAGCAGTACTGCAAAAAATTTCACTAACAGAGTGCATTAAACACGATTTAGAGCTTGTTTAAGGAAAAGTGTTTTTTTTCAATTTCATGCTTGAAACTCGCTGAAATTGGTTCCTATCCTCTAGTTTAAGCAGTACTGCAAAAAATTTCACTAACAGAGTGCATTAAACACGATTTAGAGCTTGTTTAAGGAAAAGTGTTTTTTTTCAATTTCATGCTTGAAACTCGCTGAAATTGGTTCCTATCCTCTAGTTTAAGCAGTACTGCAAAAAATTTCACTAACAGAGTGCATTAAACACGATTTAGAGCTTGTTTAAGGAAAAGTGTTTTTTTTCAATTTCATGCTTGAAACTCGCTGAAATTGGTTCCTATCCTCTAGTTTAAGCAGTACTGCAAAAAATTTCACTAACAGAGTGCATTAAACACGATTTAGAGCTTGTTTAAGGAAAAGTGTTTTTTTTCAATTTCATGCTTGAAACTCGCTGAAATTGGTTCCTATCCTCTAGTTTAAGCAGTACTGCAAAAAATTTCACTAACAGAGTGCATTAAACACGATTTAGAGCTTGTTTAAGGAAAAGTGTTTTTTTTCAATTTCATGCTTGAAACTCGCTGAAATTGGTTCCTATCCTCTAGTTTAAGCAGTACTGCAAAAAATTTCACTAACAGAGTGCATTAAACACGATTTAGAGCTTGTTTAAGGAAAAGTGTTTTTTTTCAATTTCATGCTTGAAACTCGCTGAAATTGGTTCCTATCCTCTAGTTTAAGCAGTACTGCAAAAAATTTCACTAACAGAGTGCATTAAACACGATTTAGAGCTTGTTTAAGGAAAAGTGTTTTTTTTCAATTTCATGCTTGAAACTCGCTGAAATTGGTTCCTATCCTCTAGTTTAAGCAGTACTGCAAAAAATTTCACTAACAGAGTGCATTAAACACGATTTAGAGCTTGTTTAAGGAAAAGTGTTTTTTTTCAATTTCATGCTTGAAACTCGCTGAAATTGGTTCCTATCCTCTAGTTTAAGCAGTACTGCAAAAAATTTCACTAACAGAGTGCATTAAACACG
>NW_027256209.1:0-25565 GCF_045679555.1 Salvelinus alpinus
GTATTGAGAAGGACCCTACCCCTACACACTATTCACTACCCCCCGGCACTGCATTAGGCATTGAGAAGGTCCCTACACACTATTCACTACCCCCCAACACTGCATTAGGCATTGAGAAGGTCCCTACACACTATTCACTACCCCCCGGCACTGCATTAGGCATTGAGAAGGTCCCTAACCCTACACACTATTCACTACCCCCAACACTGCATTAGGCATTGAGAAGGTCCCTACACACTATTCACTACCCCCCAACACTGCATTAGGCATTGAGAAGGTCCCTACCCCTACACACTATTCACTACCCCCCAGCACTGCATTAGGCACTGAGAAGGTCCCTACCCCTACACACTATTCACTACCCCCAACACTGCATTAGGCATTGAGAAGGTCCCTACCCCTACACACTATTCACTACCCCCCGGCACGGCATTAGGCATTGAGAAGGTCCCTACACACTATTCACTACCCCCAACACTGCATTAGGTATTGAGAAGGACCCTACCCCTACACACTATTCACTACCCCCAACACTGCATTAGGCATTGAGAAGGTCCCTACACACTATTCACTACCCCCCAACACTGCATTAGGCATTGAGAAGGTCCCTACACACTATTCACTACCCCCCGGCACTGCATTAGGCATTGAGAAGGTCCCTACACACTATTCACTACCCCCAACACTGCATTAGGTATTGAGAAGGACCCTACCCCTACACACTATTCACTACCCCCCGGCACTGCATTAGGCATTGAGAAGGTCCCTACACACTATTCACTACCCCCCAACACTGCATTAGGCATTGAGAAGGTCCCTACACACTATTCACTACCCCCCGGCACTGCATTAGGCATTGAGAAGGTCCCTACCCCTACACACTATTCACTACCCCCAACACTGCATTAGGCATTGAGAAGGTCCCTACACACTATTCACTACCCCCCAACACTGCATTAGGCATTGAGAAGGTCCCTACCCCTACACACTATTCACTACCCCCCAGCACTGCATTAGGCACTGAGAAGGTCCCTACCCCTACACACTATTCACTACCCCCAACACTGCATTAGGCATTGAGAAGGTCCCTACCCCTACACACTATTCACTACCCCCCGGCACGGCATTAGGCATTGAGAAGGTCCCTACCCCTACACACTATTCACTACCCCCAACACTGCATTAGGCATTGAGAAGGACCCTACCCCTACACACTATTCACTACCCCCCGGCACTGCATTAGGCATTGAGAAGGTCCCTACCCCTACACACTATTCACTACCCCCAACACTGCATTAGGCATTGAGAAGGACCCTACCCCTACACACTATTCACTACCCCCCAACACTGCATTAGGCATTGAGAAGGTCCCTACCCCTACACACTATTCACTACCCCCAACACTGCATTAGGCATTGAGAAGGTCCCTACCCCTACACACTATTCACTACCCCCCGGCACTGCATTAGGCATTGAGAAGGTCCCTACACACTATTCACTACCCCCCAACACTGCATTAGGCATTGAGAAGGTCCCTACACACTATTCACTACCCCCCGGCACTGCATTAGGCATTGAGAAGGTCCCTACACACTATTCACTACCCCCCGGCACTGCATTAGGCATTGAGAAGGTCCCTACACACTATTCACTACCCCCCGGCACTGCATTAGGCATTGAGAAGGTCCCTACACACTATTCACTACCCCCCAACACTGCATTAGGCATTGAGAAGGTCCCTACACACTATTCACTACCCCCGGCACTGCATTAGGCATTGAGAATGACCCTACACACTATTCACTACCCCCCAACACTGCATTAGGCATTGAGAAGGTCCCTACACACTATTCACTACCCCCCGGCACTGCATTAGGCACAACAACAAAGAGCCCTTAGAAAACAGTTTTTTCAACATGCCTGAACCAAGGTCTATTAGGTGGCAGCAAGCCTTGTAGACAAAGAGGACACCCAGGTTCACACTCAAAATGAATGAAATAGACACTACAGTCTTCAGAACAGCCTTAGAAGGAGACTAAACGTCACAGCCACAGGTCCCGCTCACGGCTTTGAGATAGAAACTGACTGTCAGGAGTTAAAAGGACTTGACAAGGGGAGAGGCATTGTGGGAGGTTTGGAAAACTAAGGTTAGGAACATCTTTTTCCTTTACAAACTTGTGCTCTACTGGGAAGCTAATCTGAATATGTGCTTCATGTTATCACATAGGCAGGAGGCCTATATATTACATTTACATTTTTACATTTAAGTCATTTAGCAGACGCTCTTATCCAGAGCGACTTACAAATTGGTGCATTCACCTTATGATATCCAGTGGAACAACCACTTTACAATAGTGCATCTCAGTCTTTTAAGGGGGAGGGGGGGGTTAGAAGGATTACTTTATCCTATCCTAGGTATTCCTTAAAGAGGTGGGGTTTCAGGTGTCTCCGGAAGGTGGTGATTGACTCCGCTGACCTGGCGTCGTGAGGGAGTTTGTTCCACCATTGGGGTGCCAGAGCAGCGAACAGTTTTGACTGGGCTGAGCGGGAACTGTACTTCCTCAGAGGTAGGGAGGCGAGCAGGCCAGAGGTGGATGAACGCAGTGCCCTTGTTTGGGTGTAGGGCCTGATCAGAGCCTGAAGGTACGGAGGTGCCGTTCCCCTCACAGCTCCGTAGGCAAGCACCATGGTCTTGTAGCGGATGCGAGCTTCAACTGGAAGCCAGTGGAGAGAGCGGAGGAGCGGGGTGACGTGAGAGAACTTGGGAAGGTTGAACACCAGACGGGCTGCGGCGTTCTGGATGAGTTGTAGGGGTTTAATGGCACAGGCAGGGAGCCCAGCCAACAGCGAGTTGCAGTAATCCAGACGGGAGATGACAAGTGCCTGGATTAGGACCTGCGCCGCTTCCTGTGTGAGGCAGGGTCGTACTCTGCGAATGTTGTAGAGCATGAACCTACAGGAACGGGTCACCGCCTTGATGTGAGTTGAGAACGACAGGGTGTTGTCCAGGATCACGCCAAGGTTCTTAGCACTCTGGGAGGAGGACACAATGGAGTTGTCAACCGTGATGGCGAGATCATGGAACGGGCAGTCCTTCCCCGGGAGGAAGAGCAGCTCCGTCTTGCCGAGGTTCAGCTTGAGGTGGTGATCCGTCATCCACACTGATATGTCTGCCAGACATGCAGAGATGCGATTCGCCACCTGGTTATCAGAGGGGGGAAAGGAGAAGATTAATTGTGTGTCGTCTGCATAGCAATGATAGGAGAGACCATGTGAGGATATGACAGAGCCAAGTGACTTGGTGTATAGCGAGAATAGGAGAGGGCCTAGAACAGAGCCCTGGGGGACACCAGTGGTGAGAGCACGTGGTGCGGAGACAGATTCTCGCCACGCCACCTGGTAGGAGCGACCTGTCAGGTAGGACGCAATCCAAGCGTGGGCCGCGCCGGAGATGCCCAGCTCGGAGAGGGTGGAGAGGAGGATCTGATGGTTCACAGTATCAAAGGCAGCCGATAGGTCTAGAAGGATGAGAGCAGAGGAGAGAGAGTTAGCTTTAGCAGTGCGGAGCGCCTCCGTGACACAGAGAAGAGCAGTCTCAGTTGAATGACTAATCTTGAAACCTGACTGATTTGGATCAAGAAGGTCATTCTGAGAGAGATAGCAGGAGAGCTGGCCAAGGACGGCACGTTCAAGAGTTTTGGAGAGAAAAGAAAGAAGGGATACTGGTCTGTAGTTGTTGACATCGGAGGGATCGAGTGTAGGTTTTTTCAGAAGGGGTGCAACTCTCGCTCTCTTGAAGACGGAAGGGACGTAGCCAGCGGTCAAGGATGAGTTGATGAGCGAGGTGAGGTAAGGGAGAAGGTCTCCGGAAATGGTCTGGAGAAGAGAGGAGGGGATAGGGTCAAGCGGGCAGGTTGTTGGGCGGCCGGCCGTCACAAGACGCGAGATTTCATCTGGAGAGAGAGGGGAGAAAGAGGTCAAAGCACAGGGTAGGGCAGTGTGAGCAGAACCAGCGGTGTCGTTTGACTTAGCAAACGAGGATCGGATGTCGTCGACCTTCTTTTCAAAATGGTTGACGAAGTCATCCGCAGAGAGGGAGGAGGGGGGAGGAGGGGGAGGAGGATTCAGGAGGGAGGAGAAGGTGGCAAAGAGCTTCCTAGGGTTAGAGGCAGATGCTTGGAATTTAGAGTGGTAGAAAGTGGCTTTAGCAGCAGAGACAGAAGAGGAGAATGTAGAGAGGAGGGAGTGAAAGGATGCCAGGTCCGCAGGGAGGCGAGTTTTCCTCCATTTCCGCTCGGCTGCCCGGAGCCCTGTTCTGTGAGCTCGCAGTGAGTCGTCGAGCCACGGAGCAGGAGGGGAGGACCGAGCCGGCCTGGAGGATAGGGGACATAGAGAGTCAAAGGATGCAGAAAGGGAGGAGAGGAGGGTTGAGGAGGCAGAATCAGGAGATAGGTTGGAGAAGGTTTGAGCAGAGGGAAGAGATGATAGGATGGAAGAGGAGAGAGTAGCGGGGGAGAGAGAGCGAAGGTTGGGACGGCGCGATACCATCCGAGTAGGGGCAGTGTGGGAAGTGTTAGATGAGAGCGAGAGGGAAAAGGATACAAGGTAGTGGTCGGAGACTTGGAGGGGAGTTGCAGTGAGATTAGTGGAAGAACAGCATCTAGTAAAGATGAGGTCAAGCGTATTGCCTGCCTTGTGAGTAGGGGGGGAAGGTGAGAGGGTGAGGTCAAAAGAGGAGAGGAGTGGAAAGAAGGAGGCAGAGAGGAATGAGTCAAAGGTAGACGTGGGGAGGTTAAAGTCACCCAGAACTGTGAGAGGTGAGCCATCCTCAGGAAAGGAACTTATCAGGGCGTCAAGCTCATTGATGAACTCTCCAAGGGAACCTGGAGGGCGATAAATGATAAGGATGTTAAGCTTGAAAGGGCTGGTAACTGTGACAGCATGAAATTCAAAGGAGGCGATAGACAGATGGGTCAGGGGAGAAAGAGAGAATGTCCACTTGGGAGAGATGAGGATCCCAGTGCCACCGCCCCGCTGACCAGAAGCTCTCGGGGTGTGCGAGAACACGTGGGCAGACGAGGCGAGAGCAGTAGGAGTAGCAGTGTTGTCAGTGGTAATCCATGTTTCCGTCAGTGCCAAGAAGTCGAGGGACTGGAGGGACGCATAGGCTGAGATGAACTCTGCCTTGTTGGCCGCAGATCGGCAGTTCCAGAGGCTGCCGGAGACCTGGAACTCCACGTGGGTCGTGCGCGCTGGGACCACCAGGTTAGAATGGCAGCGGCCACGCGGTGTGAAGCGTTTGTATGGTCTGTGCAGAGAGGAGAGAAGAGGGATAGACAGACACATAGTTGACAGGCTACAGAAGAGGCTACGCTAATGCAAAGGAGATTAGAATGACAAGTGGACTACACGTCTCGAATGTTCAGAAAGTTAAGCTTACGTTGCAAAAATAAAATCTTATTGACTAAAATGATATAGTACTGCTGGCGGTGAAGTAGGCTGGCTAGCAGTGGCTGCGTTGTTGACTTTGTTTGAACGTGTAGCTGGCTAGGTAACCTCTAACTGGCTAGGTAACCTCGAAAATTTCTCAAAACTACACAATTATCTTGGATACAAGGACAGCAAAGACAACTATGTAGCTAGCTAACACTACGCTAATCAAGTCGTTCCGTTGTAATGTAAGTTGTAATGTGAGTTTCTACAGTGCTGCTATTCGGTAGAAGTTGGCTAGCTAGCAGTGTTAGCTAGCAGTGTTGACTAGGTAGGAGACGGCAGCGCGGCGCGGCGGACGAAAATAGCTGGCTAGTTAACCGAATACTCTAACCAACTCCAAGCTACACAATTATCTTAGATAGAAAGATAGCAAAGACAACTATGTAGCCAGCTAACACTACACTAATCAAGTCGTTCCGTTGTAATTCCGTTGTAATGTAATCGTGCTGCTATGCGGCTATTCGGTGGCTAGCTGGCTAGCTAGCTAGCAGTGTTGACTACGTTACGTCACGTTCGGACGAAAAATAGCTGGCTAGCTGGCTAGCGAACCTCAATAACTACACAATTATCTTTGATACAAAGACGGCTATGTAGCTAGCTAAGATCAAACAAATCAAACCGTTGTACTGTAATGAAAATGAAAAAACTACCTGTGGAGCGAAGCGGAGCGAAGCGGAATTGCGACTGCTCGCTCCAAACCGGAAGTAACATATTACATATTACCACATGCGTGTTCTGCTGTAGCCTACATTGATGTATTTTATTGGAAGTTATAATCTGATATTGTGACACATGTTCTACTGCTACATTGGCGTCTATATGAAAGGCAGGTCTCGTTAGTCCCACAGCGCAGTATGAGGGTATATGTCTATGGCGTCTATATGAAAGGCGAGGTCTCGTTAGTCCCACAGTGCAGTATGAGGGTATATGTCTATGGCGTCTATATGAAAGGCGGGTCTCGTTAGTCCCACAGTGCAGTACGTGGGTATATGTCTATGGCGTCTATATGAAAGGCGAGGTCTCGTTAGTCCCACAGCGCAGTATGAGGGTATATGTCTATGGCGTCTATATGAAAGGCGAGGTCTCGTTAGTCCCACAGTGCAGTACGTGGGTATATGTCTATGGCGTCTATATGAAAGGCGAGGTCTCGTTAGTCCCACAGTGCAGTATGAGGGTATATGTCTATGGCGTCTATATGAAAGGCGAGGTCTCGTTAGTCCCACAGTGCAGTATGAGGGTATATGTCTATGGCGTCTATATGAAAGGCGAGGTCTCGTTAGTCCCACAGTGCAGTACGTGGGTATATGTCTATGGCGTCTATATGAAAGGCAGGTCTCGTTAGTCCCACAGTGCAGTATGAGGGTATATGTCTATGGCGTCTATATGAAAGGCGAGGTCTCGTTAGTCCCACAGTGCAGTATGAGGGTATATGTCTATGGCGTCTATATGAAAGGCAGGTCTCGTTAGTCCCACAGTGCAGTATGAGGGTATATGTCTATGGCGTCTATATGAAAGGCGAGGTCTCGTTAGTCCCACAGTGCAGTATGAGGGTATATGTCTATGGCGTCTATATGAAAGGCGGGTCTCGTTAGTCCCACAGTGCAGTACGTGGGTATATGTCTATGGCGTCTATATGAAAGGCGAGGTCTCGTTAGTCCCACAGTGCAGTATGAGGGTATATGTCTATGGCGTCTATATGAAAGGCAGGTCTCGTTATCCCCACAGTGCAGTACGTGGGTATATGTCTATGGCGTCTATATGAAAGGCAGGTCTCGTTATCCCCACAGTGCAGTATGAGGGTATATGTCTATGGCGTCTATATGAAAGGCAGGTCTCGTTAGTCCCACAGTGCAGTATGAGGGTATATGTCTATGGCGTCTATATGAAAGGCAGGTCTCGTTAGTCCCACAGCGCAGTATGAGGGTATATGTCTATGGCGTCTATATGAAAGGCGAGGTCTCGTTAGTCCCACAGTGCAGTACGTGGGTATATGTCTATGGCGTCTATATGAAAGGCGAGGTCTCGTTAGTCCCACAGTGCAGTATGAGGGTATATGTCTATGGCGTCTATATGAAAGGCGAGGTCTCGTTAGTCCCACAGTGCAGTATGAGGGTATATGTCTATGGCGTCTATATGAAAGGCAGGTCTCGTTAGTCCCACAGTGCAGTATGAGGGTATATGTCTATGGCGTCTATATGAAAGGCGAGGTCTCGTTAGTCCCACAGTGCAGTACGTGGGTATATGTCTATGGCGTCTATATGAAAGGCAGGTCTCGTTAGTCCCACAGTGCAGTATGAGGGTATATGTCTATGGCGTCTATATGAAAGGCGAGGTCTCGTTAGTCCCACAGTGCAGTATGAGGGTATATGTCTATGGCGTCTATATGAAAGGCAGGTCTCGTTAGTCCCACAGTGCAGTATGAGGGTATATGTCTATGGCGTCTATATGAAAGGCGGGTCTCGTTAGTCCCACAGTGCAGTATGAGGGTATATGTCTATGGCGTCTATATGAAAGGCGAGGTCTCGTTAGTCCCACAGTGCAGTATGAGGGTATATGTCTATGGCGTCTATATGAAAGGCAGGTCTCGTTATCCCCACAGTGCAGTACGTGGGTATATGTCTATGGCGTCTATATGAAAGGCAGGTCTCGTTATCCCCACAGTGCAGTACGTGGGTATATGTCTATGGCGTCTATATGAAAGGCAGGTCTCGTTATCCCCACAGTGCAGTACGTGGGTATATGTCTATGGCGTGTGTTCTCCGGTGTCGTCTACAGATGTTGCTGTTCACTGATGTCTAGAAAATGAGGTTCTAAGACCTGTGGACTTGTGTAACTGTCCCGCAGCTATACTCAAGTATGTGGATTTACTGCAGTGACGTCTAAAATGATTAGTGTGAATTAGCACCTTGGAGAGAGCTGTCTGTTTCACCACCATAGACAGTAGGCTACATGGAGAGAGCTGTCTGTTTCACCACCATAGACAGTAGGCTACATGGAGAGAGCTGTCTGTTTCACCACCATAGACAGTAGGCTACATGGAGAGAGCTGTCTGTTTCACCACCATAGACAGTAGGCTACATGGAGAGAGCTGTCTGTTTCACCACCATAGACAGTAGGCTACATGGAGAGAGCTGTCTGTTTCACCACCATAGACAGTAGGCTACATGGAGAGAGCTGTCTGTTTCACCACCATAGACAGTAGGCTACATGGAGAGAGCTGTCTGTTTCACCACCATAGACAGTAGGCTACATGGAGAGAGCTGTCTGTTTCACCACCATAGACAGTAGGCTACATGGAGAGAGCTGTCTGTTTCACCACCATAGACAGTAGGCTACATGGAGAGAGCTGTCTGTTTCACCACCATAGACAGTAGGCTACATGGAGAGAGCTGTCTGTTTCACCACCATAGACAGTAGGCTACATGGAGAGAGCTGTCTGTTTCACCACCATAGACAGTAGGCTACATGGAGAGAGCTGTCTGTTTCACCACCATAGACAGTAGGCTACATGGAGAGAGCTGTCTGTTTCACCACCATAGACAGTAGGCTATATGGAGAGAGCTGTCCGTTTCATCACCATAGACAGTAGGCTACATGGAGAGAGCTGTCTGTTTCACCACCATAGACAGTAGTCTACATGGAGAGAGCTGTCTGTTACACCACCATAGACAGTAGGCTACATGGAGAGAGCTGTCCGTTTCATCACCATAGACAGTAGGCTACATGGAGAGAGCTGTCTGTTTCACCACCATAGACAGTAGTCTACATGGAGAGAGCTGTCTGTTTCACCACCATAGACAGTAGTCTACATGGAGAGAGCTGTCTGTTTCACCACCATAGACAGTAGGCTGCATGGAGAGAGCTGTCTGTTTCACCACCATAGACAGTAGGCTACTTGTGTCCCTATCAGAATGACCTGTGTTACCAGGAACTAGTTCTCCATCTGTCCTTATCAGAATGGCCTGTGTTACCAGGAACTAGTTCTCCATCTGTCCCTATCAGAATGGCCTGTGTTTCCAGGAACTAGTTCTCCATCTGTCCCTATCAGAATGGCCTGTGTTACCAGGAACTAGTTCTCCATCTGTCCCTATCAGAATGGCCTGTGTTACCAGGAACTAGTTCTCCATCTGTCCCTATCAGAATGGTCTGTGTTACCAGGAACTAGTTCTCCATCTGTCCCTATCAGAATGGCCTGTGTTACCAGGAACTAGTTCTCCATCTGTCCTTATCAGAATGGCCTGTGTTACCAGGAACTAGTTCTCCATCTGTCCCTATCAGAATGGCCTGTGTTACCAGGAACTAGTTCTCCATCTGTCCCTATCAGAATGGCCTGTGTTACCAGGAACTAGCCTGCCAAGGAAGTCTTCTCCATCTGCTTCTCCTCCTCCATCCTGTAATGAAGTAGACCGAGAACAGCAAGTAGAATATTCCAGTCAACGCTGGTTCCATGTCACAAGTCGTGGAAACCGAAGGCAGTGGCATGCTGCTAAGTGGACGGGAGTGACAGCGAGAGGTTCGGAGCAGAGTGACAGCGAGAGGTTCGGAGCAGAGTGACAGCGAGAGGTTCGGAGCAGAGTGACAGCGAGAGGTTCGGAGCAGAGTGACAGCGAGAGGTTCGGAGCAGAGTGACAGCGAGAGGTTCGGAGCAGAGTGACAGCGAGAGGTTCGGAGCAGAGTGACAGCGAGAGGTTCGGAGCAGAGTGACAGCGAGAGGTTCGGAGCAGAGTGACAGCGAGAGGTTCGGAGCAGAGTGACAGCGAGAGGTTCGGAGCAGATTGACATGAGGAGTAGCTTCACTGCACTGGTGCCTGATATCCCGGTGCCTTCATTGCTGGGACAGCCTGTGTATGTGACGGCTGTGCACTTTGTGCTATCCAGGAGCACGAGTACAGGACATCAATACGCTGCTCCCAAACATTATAAACCAGCATCAGGACATCAATAAGCTGCTCCCAAACATTATAAACCTGCATCAGGACATCAATAAGCTGCTCCCGAACATTATAAACCTGCATCAGGACATCAATAAGCTGCTCCCAAACATTATAAACCTGCATCAGGACATCAATAAGCTGCTCCCAAACATTATAAACCTGCATCAGGACATCAATAAGCTGCTCCCAAACACTATAAACCTGCATCAGGACATCAATAAGCTGCTCCCAAACATTATAAACCTGCATCAGGACATCAATAAGCTGCTCCCAAACACTATAAACCTGCATCAGGACATCAATAAGCTGCTCCCAAACACTATAAACCTGCATCAGGACATCAATAAGCTGCTCCCAAACACTATAAACCTGCATCAGGACATCAATAAACTGCTCCCAAACACTATAAACCTGAATCAGGACATCAATAAGCTGCTCCCAAACACTATAAACCTGCATCAGGACATCAATAAGCTGCTCCCAAACATTATAAACCTGCATCAGGACATCAATAAGCTGCTCCCAAACATTATAAACCTGCATCAGGACATCAATAAGCTGCTCCCAAACATTATAAACCTGCATCAGAACATCAATAAGCTGCTCCCAAACATTATAAACCTGCATCAGGACATCAATAAGCTGCTCCCAAACATTATAAACCTGCATCAGGACATCAATAAGCTGCTCCCAAACATTATAAACCTGCATCAGGACATCAATAAGCTGCTCCCAAACATTATAAACCAGCATCAGGACATCAATAAGCTGCTCCCAAACATTATAAACCTGCATCAGGACATCAATAAACTGCTCCCAAACATTATAAACCTGCATCAGGACATCAACAAGCTGCTCCCGAACATTATAAACCTGCATCAGGACATCAATAAGCTGCTCCCAAACATTATAAACCTGCATCAGGACATCAATAAACTGCTCCCAAACACTATAAACCTGAATCAGGACATCAATAAGCTGCTCCCAAACACTATAAACCTGCATCAGGACATCAATAAGCTGCTCCCAAACATTATAAACCTGCATCAGGACATCAATAAGCTGCTCCCAAACATTATAAACCTGCATCAGGACATCAATAAGCTGCTCCCAAACATTATAAACCTGCATCAGAACATCAATAAGCTGCTCCCAAACATTATAAACCTGCATCAGGACATCAATAAGCTGCTCCCAAACATTATAAACCTGCATCAGGACATCAATAAGCTGCTCCCAAACATTATAAACCTGCATCAGGACATCAATAAGCTGCTCCCAAACATTATAAACCAGCATCAGGACATCAATAAACTGCTCCCAAACACTATAAACCTGAATCAGGACATCAATAAGCTGCTCCCAAACACTATAAACCTGCATCAGGACATCAATAAGCTGCTCCCAAACATTATAAACCAGCATCAGGACATCAATAAGCTGCTCCCAAACATTATAAACCTGCATCAGGACATCAATAAGCTGCTCCCAAACATTATAAACCAGCATCAGGACATCAACAAGCTGCTCCCGAACATTATAAACCTGCATCAGGACATCAATAAGCTGCTCCCAAACATTATAAACCTGCATCAGGACATCAATAAACTGCTCCCAAACATTATAAACCTGCATCAGGACATCAATAAGCTGCTCCCAAACATTATAAACCTGCATCAGGACATCAATAAGCTGCTCCCAAACATTATAAACCAGCATCAGGACATCAATAAGCTGCTCCCAAACATTATAAACCAGCATCAGGACATCAATAAGCTGCTCCCAAACATTATAAACCTGCATCAGGACATCAATAAGCTGCTCCCAAACATTATAAACCTGCATCAGGACATCAATAAGCTGCTCCCAAATATTATAAACCTGCATCAGGACATCAATAAGCTGCTCCCAAACATTATAAACCTGCATCAGGACATCAATAAGCTGCTCCCAAACATTATAACCCAGCATCAGGACATCAATAAGCTGCTCCCAAACATTATAAACCTGCATCAAGACATCAATACGCTGCTCCCAAACATTATAAACCAGCATCAGGACATCAATAAGCTGCTCCCAAACATTATAAACCTGCATCAGGACATCAATAAGCTGCTCCCAAACATTATAAACCTGCATCAGGACATCAATAAGCTGCTCCCAAACATTATAAACCTGCATCAGGACATCAACAAGCTGCTCCCAAACATTATAAACCTGCATCAGGACATCAATAATCTGCTCCCAAACATTATAAACCTGCATCAGGACATCAACAAGCTGCTCCCAAACATTATAAACCTGCATCAGGACATCAATAAGCTGCTCCCAAACATTATAAACCTGCATCAGGACATCAATAAGCTGCTCCCAATCATTATAAACCTGCATCAGGACATCAATCAGCTGCTCCCAAACATTATAAACCTGCATCAGGACATCAATAAGCTGCTCCCAAACATTATAAACCTGCATCAGGACATCAATAAGCTGCTCCCAAACATTATAAACCTGCATCAGGACATCAATAAGCTGCTCCCAAACATTATAAACCTGCATCAGGACATCAATAAGCTGCTCCCAAACACTATAAACCTGCATCAGGACATCAATAATCTGCTCCCAAACATTATAAACCTGCATCAGGACATCAATAAGCTGCTCCCAAACATTATAAACCTGCATCAGGACACCAATAAGCTGCTCCCAAACATTATAAACCTGCATCGGGACATCAATAAGCTGCTCCCAAACATTATAAACCAGCATCGGGACATCAATAAGCTGCTCCCAAACATTATAAACCTGCATCAGGACATCAATAAGCTGCTCCCAAACATTATAAACCTGCATCAGGACATCAATAAGCTGCTCCCAAACATTAACCAGCATCAGGACATCAATAAGCTGCTCCCAAACATTATAAACCAGCATCAGGACATCAATAAGCTGCTCCCAAACATTATTAACCTGCATCAGGACATCAATAAGCTGCTCCCAAACATTATAAACCTGCATCAGAACATCAATAAGCTGCTCCCAAACATTATAAACCTGCATCAGGACATCAATAAGCTGCTCCCAAACATTATAAACCTGCATCAGGACATCAATAAGCTGCTCCCAAACATTATAAACCTGCATCAGGACATCAATAAGCTGCTCCCAAACATTATAAACCAGCATCAGGACATCAATAAGCTGCTCCCAAACATTATAAACCTGCATCAGGACATCAATAAACTGCTCCCAAACATTATAAACCTGCATCAGGACATCAACAAGCTGCTCCCGAACATTATAAACCTGCATCAGGACATCAATAAGCTGCTCCCAAACATTATAAACCTGCATCAGGACATCAATAAACTGCTCCCAAACATTATAAACCTGCATCAGGACATCAATAAGCTGCTCCCAAACATTATAAACCTGCATCAGGACATCAATAAGCTGCTCCCAAACATTATAAACCAGCATCAGGACATCAATAAGCTGCTCCCAAACATTATAAACCAGCATCAGGACATCAATAAGCTGCTCCCAAACATTATAAACCTGCATCAGGACATCAATAAGCTGCTCCCAAACATTATAAACCTGCATCAGGACATCAATAAGCTGCTCCCAAATATTATAAACCTGCATCAGGACATCAATAAGCTGCTCCCAAACATTATAAACCTGCATCAGGACATCAATAAGCTGCTCCCAAACATTATAACCCAGCATCAGGACATCAATAAGCTGCTCCCAAACATTATAAACCTGCATCAAGACATCAATACGCTGCTCCCAAACATTATAAACCAGCATCAGGACATCAATAAGCTGCTCCCAAACATTATAAACCTGCATCAGGACATCAATAAGCTGCTCCCAAACATTATAAACCTGCATCAGGACATCAATAAGCTGCTCCCAAACATTATAAACCTGCATCAGGACATCAACAAGCTGCTCCCAAACATTATAAACCTGCATCAGGACATCAATAATCTGCTCCCAAACATTATAAACCTGCATCAGGACATCAACAAGCTGCTCCCAAACATTATAAACCTGCATCAGGACATCAATAAGCTGCTCCCAAACATTATAAACCTGCATCAGGACATCAATAAGCTGCTCCCAATCATTATAAACCTGCATCAGGACATCAATCAGCTGCTCCCAAACATTATAAACCTGCATCAGGACATCAATAAGCTGCTCCCAAACATTATAAACCTGCATCAGGACATCAATAAGCTGCTCCCAAACATTATAAACCTGCATCAGGACATCAATAAGCTGCTCCCAAACATTATAAACCTGCATCAGGACATCAATAAGCTGCTCCCAAACACTATAAACCTGCATCAGGACATCAATAATCTGCTCCCAAACATTATAAACCTGCATCAGGACATCAATAAGCTGCTCCCAAACATTATAAACCTGCATCAGGACACCAATAAGCTGCTCCCAAACATTATAAACCTGCATCGGGACATCAATAAGCTGCTCCCAAACATTATAAACCAGCATCGGGACATCAATAAGCTGCTCCCAAACATTATAAACCTGCATCAGGACATCAATAAGCTGCTCCCAAACATTATAAACCTGCATCAGGACATCAATAAGCTGCTCCCAAACATTAACCAGCATCAGGACATCAATAAGCTGCTCCCAAACATTATAAACCAGCATCAGGACATCAATAAGCTGCTCCCAAACATTATTAACCTGCATCAGGACATCAATAAGCTGCTCCCAAACATTATAAACCTGCATCAGGACATCAACAAGCTGCTCCCAAACATTATAAACCTGCATCAGGACATCAATAAGCTGCTCCCAAACATTATAAACCTGCATCAGGACATCAACAAGCTGCTCCCAAACATTATAAACTAGCATCAGGACATCAATAAGCTGCTCCAAAACATTATAAACCAGCATCAGGACATCAATAAGCTGCACCCAAACATTATAAACCTGCATCAGGACATCAATAAACTGCTCCCAAACACTATAAACCTGCATCAGGACATCAATAAGCTGCTCCCAAACATTATAAACCTGAATCAGGACGTCAATAAGCTGCTCCCAAACACTATAAACCTGCATCAGGACATCAATAAGCTGCTCCCAAACATTATAAACCTGCATCAGGACATCAATAAGCTGCTCCCAAACATTATAAACCAGCATCAGGACATCAATAAGCTGCTCCCAAACATTATAAACCTGCATCAGAACATCAATAAGCTGCTCCCAAACATTATAAACCTGCATCAGGACATCAATAAGCTGCTCCCAAACATTATAAACCTGCATCAGGACATCAATAAGCTGCTCCCAAACATTATAAACCTGCATCAGGACATCAATAAGCTGCTCCCAAACATTATAAACCTGCATCAGGACATCAATAAGCTGCTCCCAAACATTATAAACCAGCATCAGGACATCAATAAGCTGCTCCCAAACATTATAAACCTGCATCAGGACATCAATACGCTGCTCCCAAACATTATAAACCAGCATCAGGACATCAATAAGCTGCTCCCAAACATTATAAACCTGCATCAGGACATCAATAAGCTGCTCCCAAACATTATAAACCTGCATCAGGACATCAATAAGCTGCTCCCAAACATTATAAACCTGCATCAGGACATCAATAAGCTGCTCCCAAACATTATAAACCTGCATCAGGACATCAATAAGCTGCTCCCAAACATTATAAACCTGCATCATGACATCAATAAGCTGCTCCCAAACATTATAAACCTGCATCAGGAGATCAATAAGCTGCTCCCAAACATTATAAACCTGCATCAGGACATCAATACGCTGCTCCCAAACATTAACCTGCATCAGGACATCAATAAGCTGCTCCCAAACATTATAAACCTGCATCAGGACATCAATACGCTGCTCCCAAACATTATAAACCTGCATCAGGACATCAATACGCTGCTCCCAAACATTATAAACCTGCATCAGGACATCAATAAGCTGCTCCCAAACATTAACCAGCATCAGGACATCAATAAGCTGCTCCCAAACATTATAAACCAGCATCAGGACATCAATAAGCTGCTCCCAAACATTATTAACCTGCATCAGGACATCAATAAGCTGCTCCCAAACATTATAAACCTGCATCAGGACATCAACTAGCTGCTCCCAAACATTATAAACCTGCATCAGGACATCAATAAGCTGCTCCCAAACATTATAAACTTGCATCAGGACATCAACAAGCTGCTCCCAAACATTATAAACCTGCATCAGGACATCAATAAGCTGCTCCCAAACATTATAAACCTGCATCAGGACATCAATAAGCTGCTCCCAAACATTATAAACCTGCATCAGGACATCAATCAGCTGCTCCCAAACATTATAAACCTGCATCAGGACATCAATAAGCTGCTCCCAAACATTATAAACCTGCATCAGGACATCAATAAGCTGCTCCCAAACATTATAAACCTGCATCAGGACATCAATAAGCTGCTCCCAAACATTATAAACCTGCATCAGGACATCAATAAGCTGCTCCCAAACACTATAAACCTGCATCAGGACATCAATAATCTGCTCCCAAACATTATAAACCTGCATCAGGACATCAATAAGCTGCTCCCAAACATTATAAACCTGCATCAGGACACCAATAAGCTGCTCCCAAACATTATAAACCTGCATCGGGACATCAATAAGCTGCTCCCAAACATTATAAACCAGCATCAGGACATCAATAAGCTGCTCCCAAACATTATAAACCTGCATCAGGACATCAATAAGCTGCTCCCAAACATTATAAACCTGCATCAGGACATCAATAAGCTGCTCCCAAACATGAACCAGCATCAGGACATCAATAAGCTGCTCCCAAACATTATAAACCAGCATCAGGACATCAATAAGCTGCTCCCAAACATTATTAACCTGCATCAGGACATCAATAAGCTGCTCCCAAACATTATAAACCTGCATCAGGACATCAACAAGCTGCTCCCAAACATTATAAACCTGCATCAGGACATCAATAAGCTGCTCCCAAACATTATAAACCTGCATCAGGACATCAACAAGCTGCTCCCAAACATTATAAACTAGCATCAGGACATCAATAAGCTGCTCCCAAACATGAACCAGCATCAGGACATCAATAAGCTGCTCCCAAACATTATAAACCAGCATCAGGACATCAATAAGCTGCTCCCAAACATTATTAACCTGCATCAGGACATCAATAAGCTGCTCCCAAACATTATAAACCTGCATCAGGACATCAACAAGCTGCTCCCAAACATTATAAACCTGCATCAGGACATCAATAAGCTGCTCCCAAACATTATAAACCTGCATCAGGACATCAACAAGCTGCTCCCAAACATTATAAACTAGCATCAGGACATCAATAAGCTGCTCCCAAACATTATAAACCAGCATCAGGACATCAATAAGCTGCTCCCAAACATTATAAACCAGCATCAGGACATCAATAAGCTGCTCCCAAACATTATAAACCAGCATCAGGACATCAATAAACTGCTCCCAAACATTATAAACCTGCATCAGGACATCAATAAGCTGCTCCCAAACATTATAAACCTGCATCAGGACATCAATAATCTGCTCCCAAACATTATAAACCTGCATCAGGACATCAATCAGCTGCTCCCAAACATTATAAACCTGCATCAGGACATCAATAAGCTGCTCCCAAACATTATAAACCTGCATCAGGACATCAATAAGCTGCTCCCAAACATTATAAACCTGCATCAGGACATCAATAAGCTGCTCCCAAACATTATAAACCTGCATCAGGACATCAATAAGCTGCTCCCAAACACTATAAACCTGCATCAGGACATCAATAATCTGCTCCCAAACATTATAAACCTGCATCAGGACATCAATAAGCTGCTCCCAAACATTATAAACCTGCATCAGGACACAAATAAGCTGCTCCCAAACATTATAAACCTGCATCGTGACATCAATAAGCTGCTCCCAAACACTATAAACCTGCATCAGGACACCAATAAGCTGCTCCCAAACATTATAAACCTGCATCAGGACATCAATAAGCTGCTCCCAAACATTATAAACCTGCATCAGGACATCAATAAGCTGCTCCCAAACATTATAAACCTGCATCAGGACATCAATAAGCTGCTCCCAAACATTTTAAACCAGCATCAGGACATCAATAAGCTGCTCCCAAACATTATAAACCTGCATCAGGACATCAATAAGCTGCTCCCAAACATTATAAACCAGCATCAGGACATCAATAAGCTGCTCCCAAACATTATAAACCTGCATCAGGACATCAACAAGCTGCTCCCAAACATTATAAACCAGCATCAGGACATCAATAAGCTGCTCCCAAACATTATAAACCTGCATCAGGACATCAACAAGCTGCTCCCAAACATTATAAACCAGCATCAGGACATCAATAAGCTGCTCCCAAACATTATAAACCTGCATCAGGACATCAATAAGCTGCTCCCAAACATTATAAACCAGCATCAGGACATCAATAAGCTGCTCCCAAACATTATAAACCTACATCAGGACATCAATAAGCTGCTCCCAAACATTATAAACCTGCATCAGGACATCAATAAGCTGCTCCCAAACATTATAAACCTGCATCAGGACATCAATAAGCTGCTCCCAAACATTATAAACCTGCATCAGGACATCAATAAGCTGCTCCCAAACATTTTAAACCAGCATCAGGACATCAATAAGCTGCTCCCAAACATTATAAACCTGCATCAGGACATCAATAAGCTGCTCCCAAACATTATAAACCAGCATCAGGACATCAATAAGCTGCTCCCAAACATTATAAACCTGCATCAGGACATCAACAAGCTGCTCCCAAACATTATAAACCAGCATCAGGACATCAATAAGCTGCTCCCAAACATTATAAACCTGCATCAGGACATCAATAAGCTGCTCCCAAACATTATAAACCTGCATCAGGACATCAATAAGCTGCTCCCAAACATTATAAACCTGCATCAGGACATCAATAAGCTGCTCCCAAACATTATAAACCAGCATCAGGACATCAATAAGCTGCTCCCAAACATTATTAACCTGCATCAGGACATCAATAAGCTGCTCCCAAACATTATAAACCTGCATCAGGACATCAACAAGCTGCTCCCAAACATTATAAACCTGCATCAGGACATCAATAAGCTGCTCCCAAACATTATAAACCTGCATCAGGACATCAACAAGCTGCTCCCAAACATTATAAACTAGCATCAGGACATCAATAAGCTGCTCCCAAACATGAACCAGCATCAGGACATCAATAAGCTGCTCCCAAACATTATAAACCAGCATCAGGACATCAATAAGCTGCTCCCAAACATTATTAACCTGCATCAGGACATCAATAAGCTGCTCCCAAACATTATAAACCTGCATCAGGACATCAACAAGCTGCTCCCAAACATTATAAACCTGCATCAGGACATCAATAAGCTGCTCCCAAACATTATAAACCTGCATCAGGACATCAACAAGCTGCTCCCAAACATTATAAACTAGCATCAGGACATCAATAAGCTGCTCCCAAACATTATAAACCAGCATCAGGACATCAATAAGCTGCTCCCAAACATTATAAACCAGCATCAGGACATCAATAAGCTGCTCCCAAACATTATAAACCAGCATCAGGACATCAATAAACTGCTCCCAAACATTATAAACCTGCATCAGGACATCAATAAGCTGCTCCCAAACATTATAAACCTGCATCAGGACATCAATAATCTGCTCCCAAACATTATAAACCTGCATCAGGACATCAATCAGCTGCTCCCAAACATTATAAACCTGCATCAGGACATCAATAAGCTGCTCCCAAACATTATAAACCTGCATCAGGACATCAATAAGCTGCTCCCAAACATTATAAACCTGCATCAGGACATCAATAAGCTGCTCCCAAACATTATAAACCTGCATCAGGACATCAATAAGCTGCTCCCAAACACTATAAACCTGCATCAGGACATCAATAATCTGCTCCCAAACATTATAAACCTGCATCAGGACATCAATAAGCTGCTCCCAAACATTATAAACCTGCATCAGGACACAAATAAGCTGCTCCCAAACATTATAAACCTGCATCGGGACATCAATAAGCTGCTCCCAAACACTATAAACCTGCATCAGGACACCAATAAGCTGCTCCCAAACATTATAAACCTGCATCAGGACATCAATAAGCTGCTCCCAAACATTATAAACCTGCATCAGGACATCAATAAGCTGCTCCCAAACATTATAAACCTGCATCAGGACATCAATAAGCTGCTCCCAAACATTTTAAACCAGCATCAGGACATCAATAAGCTGCTCCCAAACATTATAAACCTGCATCAGGACATCAATAAGCTGCTCCCAAACATTATAAACCAGCATCAGGACATCAATAAGCTGCTCCCAAACATTATAAACCTGCATCAGGACATCAACAAGCTGCTCCCAAACATTATAAACCAGCATCAGGACATCAATAAGCTGCTCCCAAACATTATAAACCTGCATCAGGACATCAATAAGCTGCTCCCAAACATTATAAACCTGCATCAGGACATCAATAAGCTGCTCCCAAACATTATAAACCTGCATCAGGACATCAACAAGCTGCTCCCAAACATTATAAACCTGCATCAGGACATCAATAAACTGCTCCCAAACATTATAAACCAGCATCAGGACATCAATAAGCTGCTCCCAAACATTATAAACCTGCATCAGGACATCAATAAGCTGCTCCCAAACATTATAAACCTGCATCAGGACATCAATAAGCTGCTCCCAAACATTATAAACCTGCATCAGGACATCAATAAGCTGCTCCCAAACATTATAAACCTGCATCAGGACATCAATAAGCTGCTCCCAAACATTATAAACCAGCATCAGGACATCAATAAGCTGCTCCCAAACATTATAAACCTACATCAGGACATCAATAAGCTGCTCCCAAACATTATAAACCAGCATCAGGACATCAATAAGCTGCTCCCAAACATTATAAACCTGCATCAGGACATCAATAAGCTGCTCCCAAACATTATAAACCTGCATCAGGACATCAATAAGCTGCTCCCAAACATTATAAACCTGCATCAGGACATCAATAAGATGCTCCCAAACATTATAAACCAGCATCAGGACATCAATAAGCTGCTCCCAAACATTATAAACCTGCATCAGGACATCAATAAGCTGCTCCCAAACATTATAAACCTGCATCAGGACATCAATAAGCTGCTCCCAAACATTATAAACCTGCATCAGGACATCAATAAGCTGCTCCCAAACATTATAAACCTGCATCAGGACATCAATAAGCTGCTCCCAAACATTATAAACCAGCATCAGGACATCAATAAGCTGCTCCCAAACATTATAAACCTGCATCAGGACATCAATAAGCTGCTCCCAAACATTATAAACCTGCATCAGGACATCAATAAGCTGCTCCCAAACATTATAAACCTGCATCAGGACATCAATAAGCTGCTCCCAAACATTATAAACCAGCATCAGGACATCAATAAGCTGCTCCCAAACATTATAAACCTGCATCAGGACATCAACAAGCTGCTCCCAAACATTATAAACCAGCATCAGGACATCAATAAGCTGCTCCCAAACATTATAAACCTGCATCAGGACATCAATAAGCTGCTCCCAAACATTATAAACCTGCATCAGGACATCAATAAGCTGCTCCCAAACATTATAAACCTGCATCAGGACATCAACAAGCTGCTCCCAAACATTATAAACCTGCATCAGGACATCAATAAGCTGCTCCCAAACATTATAAACCAGCATCAGGACATCAATAAGCTGCTCCCAAACATTATAAACCTGCATCAGGACATCAATAAGCTGCTCCCAAACATTATAAACCAGCATCAGGACATCAATAAGCTGCTCCCAAACATTATAAACCAGCATCAGGACATCAATAAGCTGCTCCCAAACATTATAAACCAGCATCAGGACATCAATAAACTGCTCCCAAACATTATAAACCTGCATCAGGACATCAATAAGCTGCTCCCAAACATTATAAACCTGCATCAGGACATCAATAATCTGCTCCCAAACATTATAAACCTGCATCAGGACATCAATCAGCTGCTCCCAAACATTATAAACCTGCATCAGGACATCAATAAGCTGCTCCCAAACATTATAAACCTGCATCAGGACATCAATAAGCTGCTCCCAAACATTATAAACCTGCATCAGGACATCAATAAGCTGCTCCCAAACATTATAAACCTGCATCAGGACATCAATAAGCTGCTCCCAAACACTATAAACCTGCATCAGGACATCAATAATCTGCTCCCAAACATTATAAACCTGCATCAGGACATCAATAAGCTGCTCCCAAACATTATAAACCTGCATCAGGACACAAATAAGCTGCTCCCAAACATTATAAACCTGCATCGGGACATCAATAAGCTGCTCCCAAACACTATAAACCTGCATCAGGACACCAATAAGCTGCTCCCAAACATTATAAACCTGCATCAGGACATCAATAAGCTGCTCCCAAACATTATAAACCTGCATCAGGACATCAATAAGCTGCTCCCAAACATTATAAACCTGCATCAGGACATCAATAAGCTGCTCCCAAACATTTTAAACCAGCATCAGGACATCAATAAGCTGCTCCCAAACATTATAAACCTGCATCAGGACATCAATAAGCTGCTCCCAAACATTATAAACCAGCATCAGGACATCAATAAGCTGCTCCCAAACATTATAAACCTGCATCAGGACATCAACAAGCTGCTCCCAAACATTATAAACCAGCATCAGGACATCAATAAGCTGCTCCCAAACATTATAAACCTGCATCAGGACATCAATAAGCTGCTCCCAAACATTATAAACCTGCATCAGGACATCAATAAGCTGCTCCCAAACATTATAAACCTGCATCAGGACATCAACAAGCTGCTCCCAAACATTATAAACCTGCATCAGGACATCAATAAACTGCTCCCAAACATTATAAACCAGCATCAGGACATCAATAAGCTGCTCCCAAACATTATAAACCTGCATCAGGACATCAATAAGCTGCTCCCAAACATTATAAACCTGCATCAGGACATCAATAAGCTGCTCCCAAACATTATAAACCTGCATCAGGACATCAATAAGCTGCTCCCAAACATTATAAACCTGCATCAGGACATCAATAAGCTGCTCCCAAACATTATAAACCAGCATCAGGACATCAATAAGCTGCTCCCAAACATTATAAACCTACATCAGGACATCAATAAGCTGCTCCCAAACATTATAAACCAGCATCAGGACATCAATAAGCTGCTCCCAAACATTATAAACCTGCATCAGGACATCAATAAGCTGCTCCCAAACATTATAAACCTGCATCAGGACATCAATAAGCTGCTCCCAAACATTATAAACCTGCATCAGGACATCAATAAGATGCTCCCAAACATTATAAACCAGCATCAGGACATCAATAAGCTGCTCCCAAACATTATAAACCTGCATCAGGACATCAATAAGCTGCTCCCAAACATTATAAACCTGCATCAGGACATCAATAAGCTGCTCCCAAACATTATAAACCTGCATCAGGACATCAATAAGCTGCTCCCAAACATTATAAACCTGCATCAGGACATCAATAAGCTGCTCCCAAACATTATAAACCAGCATCAGGACATCAATAAGCTGCTCCCAAACATTATAAACCTGCATCAGGACATCAATAAGCTGCTCCCAAACATTATAAACCTGCATCAGGACATCAATAAGCTGCTCCCAAACATTATAAACCTGCATCAGGACATCAATAAGCTGCTCCCAAACATTATAAACCAGCATCAGGACATCAATAAGCTGCTCCCAAACATTATAAACCTGCATCAGGACATCAACAAGCTGCTCCCAAACATTATAAACCAGCATCAGGACATCAATAAGCTGCTCCCAAACATTATAAACCTGCATCAGGACATCAATAAGCTGCTCCCAAACATTATAAACCTGCATCAGGACATCAATAAGCTGCTCCCAAACATTATAAACCTGCATCAGGACATCAACAAGCTGCTCCCAAACATTATAAACCTGCATCAGGACATCAATAAGCTGCTCCCAAACATTATAAACCAGCATCAGGACATCAATAAGCTGCTCCCAAACATTATAAACCTGCATCAGGACATCAATAAGCTGCTCCCAAACATTATAAACCTGCATCAGGACATCAATAAGCTGCTCCCAAACATTATAAACCTGCATCAGGACATCAATAAGCTGCTCCCAAACATTATAAACCTGCATCAGGACATCAATAAGCTGCTCCCAAACATTATAAACCAGCATCAGGACATCAATAAGCTGCTCCCAAACATTATAAACCTACATCAGGACATCAATAAGCTGCTCCCAAACATTATAAACCAGCATCAGGACATCAATAAGCTGCTCCCAAACATTATAAACCAGCATCAGGACATCAATAAGCTGCTCCCAAACATTATAAACCTGCATCAGGACATCAATAAGCTGCTCCCAAACATTATAAACCTGCATCAGGACATCAATAAGCTGCTCCCAAACATTATAAACCTGCATCAGGACATCAATAAGCTGCTCCCAAACATTATAAACCTGCATCAGGACATCAATAAGCTGCTCCCAAACATTATAAACCTGCATCAGGACATCAATAAGCTGCTCCCAAACATTATAAACCTGCATCAGGACATCAATAAGCTGCTCCCAAACATTATAAACCAGCATCAGGACATCAATAAGCTGCTCCCAAACATTATAAACCTGCATCAGGACATCAATAAGCTGCTCCCAAACATTATAAACCTGCATCAGGACATCAATAAGCTGCTCCCAAACATTATAAACCTGCATCAGGACATCAATAAGCTGCTCCCAAACATTATAAACCAGCATCAGGACATCAATAAGCTGCTGCCAAACATTATAAACCTGCATCAGGACATCAATAAGCTGCTCCCAAACATTATAAACCAGCAT
>NW_027256210.1:0-25407 GCF_045679555.1 Salvelinus alpinus
CAGCCTGTAACCTTGTAGTGGTTAATACAGCCTGTAACCTTGTAGTGGTTAATACAGCCTGTAACCTTGTAGTGGTTAATACAGCCTGTAACATTGTAGTGGTTAATACAGCCTGTAACCTTGTAGTGGTTAATACAGCCTGTAACCTTGTAGTGGTTAATACAGCCTGTAACCTTGTAGTGGTTAATACAGCCTGTAACCTTGTAGTGGTTAATACAGCCTGTAACCTTGTAGTGGTTAATACAGCCTGTAACCTTGCAGTAGTTAATACAGCCTGTAACCTTGTAGTGGTTAATACAGCCTGTAACCTTGTAGTGGTTAATACAGCCTGTAACATTGTAGTGGTTAATACAGCCTGTAACCTTGTAGTGGTTAATACAGCCTGTAACCTTGTAGTGGTTAATACAGTCTGTAACCTTGTAGTGGTTAATACAGCCTGTAACCTTGTAGTGGTTAATACAGCCTGTAACCTTGTAGTGGTTAATACAGCCTGTAACCTTGTCGTGGTTAATACAGCCTGTAACCTTGTAGTGGTTAATACAGCCTGTAACCTTGTAGTGGTTAATACAGCCTGTAACCTTAATACAGCCTGTAACCTTGTAGTGGTTAATACAGCCTGTAACCTTGTAGTGGTTAATACAGCCTGTAACCTTGTAGTGGTTAATACAGTCTGTAACCTTGTAGTGGTTAATACAGCCTGTAACCTTGTAGTGGTTAATACAGCCTGTAACCTTGTAGTGGTTAATACAGCCTGTAACCTTGTAGTGGTTAATACAGCCTGTAACCTTGTAGTGGTTAATACAGCCTGTAACCTTGTAGTGGTTAATACAGCCTGTAACCTTGTAGTGGTTAATACAGCCTGTAACCTTGTAGTGGTTAATACAGCCTGTAACCTTGTAGTGGTTAATACAGCCTGTAACCTTGTAGTGGTTAATACAGTCTGTAACCTTGTAGTGGTTAATACAGCCTGTAACCTTGTAGTGGTTAATACAGCCTGTAACCTTGTAGTGGTTAATACAGTCTGTAACCTTGTAGTGGTTAATACAGCCTGTAACCTTGTAGTGGTTAATACAGCCTGTAACCTTGTAGTAGTTAATACAGCCTGTAACCTTAATACAGCCTGTAACCTTGTAGTGGTTAATACAGCCTGTAACCTTGTAGTGGTTAATACAGCCTGTAACCTTGTAGTGGTTAATACAGCCTGTAATCTTGTAGTGGTTAATACAGCCTGTAACCTTGTAGTGGTTAATACAGCCTGTAACCTTGTAGTGGTTAATACAGCCTGTAACCTTGTAGTAGTTAATACAGCCTGTAACCTTGTAGTGGTTAATACAGCCTGTAACCTTGTAATGGTTAATACAGCCTGTAACCTTGTAGTGGTTAATACAGCCTGTAACCTTGTAGTGGTTAATACAGTCTGTAACCTTGTAGTGGTTAATACAGCCTGTAACCTTGTAGTGGTTAATACAGCCTGTAACCTTGTAGTAGTTAATACAGCCTGTAACCTTGTAGTGGTTAATACAGCCTGTAACCTTGTAGTGGTCAATACAGCCTGTAACCTTGTAGTGGTTAATACAGTCTGTAACCTTGTAGTGGTTAATACAGCCTGTAACCTTGTAGTGGTTAATACAGCCTGTAACCGTGTAGTGGTTAATACAGCCTGTAACCTTGTAGTGGTTAATACAGCCTGTAACCTTGTAGTGGTTAATACAGCCTGTAACCTTGTAGTGGTTAATACAGTCTGTAACCTTGTAGTGGTTAATACAGCCTGTGACCTTGTAGTGGTTAATACAGCCTGTAACCTTAATACAGCCTGTAACCTTAATACAGCCTGTAACCTTGTAGTGGTTAATACAGCCTGTAACCTTGTAGTGGTTAATACAGCCTGTAACCGTGTAGTGGTTAATACAGCCTGTAACCTTAATACAGCCTGTAACCTTGTAGTGGTTAATACAGCCTGTAACCTTGTAGTAGTTAATACAGCCTGTAACCTTAATACAGCCTGTAACCTTGTAGTGGTTAATACAGCCTGTAACCTTGTAGTGATTAATACAGCCTGTAACCTTGTAGTGGTTAATACAGCCTGTAACCGTGTAGTGGTTAATACAGCCTGTAACCTTAATACAGCCTGTAACCTTGTAGTGGTTAATACAGCCTGTAACCTTGTAGTAGTTAATACAGCCTGTAACCTTAATACAGCCTGTAACCTTGTAGTGGTTAATACAGCCTGTAACCTTGTAGTGATTAATACAGCCTGTAACCTTGTAGTGGTTAATACAGCCTGTAACCTTGTAGTGGTTAATACAGCCTGTAACCTTGTAGTGGTTAATACAGCCTGTAACCTTGTAGTGGTTAATACAGTCTGTAACCTTGTAGTGGTTAATACAGCCTGTAACCTTGTAGTGGTTAATACAGCCTGTAACCTTGTAGTGGTTAATACAGCCTGTAACCTTGTAGTGGTTAATACAGCCTGTAACCTTGTAGTGGTTAATACAGCCTGTAACCTTGTAGTGGTTAATACAGCCTGTAACCTTGTAGTGGTTAATACAGCCTGTAACCTTGTAGTGGTTAATACAGCCTGTAACCTTGTAGTGGTTAATACAGCCTGTAACCTTGTAGTGGTTAATACAGCCTGTAACCTTGTAGTGGTTAATACAGCCTGTAACCTTGTAGTGGTTAATACAGCCTGTAACCTTGTAGTGGTTAATACAGCCTGTAACCTTGTAGTGGTTAATACAGTCTGTAACCTTGTAGTGGTTAATACAGCCTGTAACCTTGTAGTGGTTAATACAGCCTGTAACCTTGTAGTGGTTAATACAGCCTGTAACCTTGTAGTGGTTAATACAGCCTGTAACCTTGTAGTGGTTAATACAGCCTGTAACCTTGTAGTGGTTAATACAGTCTGTAACCTTGTAGTGGTTAATACAGCCTGTAACCTTGTAGTGGTTAATACAGCCTGTAACCTTGTAGTGGTTAATACAGCCTGTAACCTTGTAGTGGTTAATACAGCCTGTAACCTTGTAGTGGTTAATACAGCCTGTAACCTTGTAGTGGTTAATACAGCCTGTAACCTTGTAGTGGTTAATACAGCCTGTAACCTTGTAGTGGTTAATACAGCCTGTAACCTTGTAGTGGTTAATACAGCCTGTAACCTTGTAGTGGTTAATACAGCCTGTAACCTGTGTAGTATGGTTAATACAGCCTGTAACCTTGTAGTGGTTAATACAGCCTGTAACCTTGTAGTGGTTAATACAGCCTGTAACCTTAATACAGCCTGTAACCTTGTAGTGGTTAATACAGCCTGTAACCTTGTAGTGGTTAATACAGCCTGTAACCTTGTAGTGGTTAATACAGCCTGTAACCTTGTAGTGGTTAATACAGCCTGTAACCTTGTAGTGGTTAATACAGCCTGTAACCTTGTAGTGGTTAATACAGCCTGTAACCTTGTAGTGGTTAATACAGCCTGTAACCTTGTAGTGGTTAATACAGCCTGTAACCTTGTAGTGGTTAATACAGCCTGTAACCTTGTAGTGGTTAATACAGCCTGTAACCTTGTAGTGGTTAATACAGCCTGTAACCTTGTAGTGGTTAATACAGCCTGTAACCTTGTAGTGGTTAATACAGCCTGTAACCTTGTAGTGGTTAATACAGCCTGTAACCTTGTAGTGGTTAATACAGCCTGTAACCTTGTAGTGGTTAATACAGCCTGTAACCTTGTAGTGGTTAATACAGCCTGTAACCTTGTAGTGGTTAATACAGCCTGTAACCTTGTAGTGGTTAATACAGCCTGTAACCTTGTAGTGGTTAATACAGCCTGTAACCTTGTAGTGGTTAATACAGCCTGTAACCTTGTAGTGGTTAATACAGCCTGTAACCTTGTAGTGGTTAATACAGCCTGTAACCTTGTAGTGGTTAATACAGCCTGTAACCTTGTAGTGGTTAATACAGCCTGTAACCTTGTAGTGGTTAATACAGCCTGTAACCTTGTAGTGGTTAATACAGCCTGTAACCTTGTAGTGGTTAATACAGCCTGTAACCTTGTAGTGGTTAATACAGCCTGTAACCTTGTAGTGGTTAATACAGCCTGTAACCTTGTAGTGGTTAATACAGCCTGTAACCTTGTAGTGGTTAATACAGCCTGTAACCTTGTAGTGGTTAATACAGCCTGTAACCTTGTAGTGGTTAATACAGCCTGTAACCTTGTAGTGGTTAATACAGCCTGTAACCTTGTAGTGGTTAATACAGCCTGTAACCTTGTAGTGGTTAATACAGCCTGTAACCTTGTAGTGGTTAATACAGCCTGTAACCTTGTAGTGGTTAATACAGCCTGTAACCTTGTAGTGGTTAATACAGCCTGTAACCTTGTAGTGGTTAATACAGCCTGTAACCTTGTAGTGGTTAATACAGCCTGTAACCTTGTAGTGGTTAATACAGCCTGTAACCTTGTAGTGGTTAATACAGCCTGTAACCTTGTAGTGGTTAATACAGCCTGTAACCTTGTAGTGGTTAATACAGCCTGTAACCTTGTAGTGGTTAATACAGCCTGTAACCTTGTAGTGGTTAATACAGCCTGTAACCTTGTAGTGGTTAATACAGCCTGTAACCTTGTAGTGGTTAATACAGCCTGTAACCTTGTAGTGGTTAATACAGTCTGTAACCTTGTAGTGGTTAATACAGCCTGTAACCTTGTAGTGGTTAATACAGCCTGTAACCTTGTAGTGGTTAATACAGCCTGTAACCTTGTAGTGGTTAATACAGCCTGTAACCTTGTAGTGGTTAATACAGCCTGTAACCTTGTAGTGGTTAATACAGCCTGTAACCTTGTAGTGGTTAATACAGCCTGTAACCTTGTAGTGGTTAATACAGCCTGTAACCTTGTAGTGGTTAATACAGCCTGTAACCTTGTAGTGGTTAATACAGCCTGTAACCTTGTAGTGGTTAATACAGCCTGTAACCTTGTAGTGGTTAATACAGCCTGTAACCTTGTAGTGGTTAATACAGCCTGTAACCTTGTAGTGGTTAATACAGCCTGTAACCTTGTAGTGGTTAATACAGCCTGTAACCTTGTAGTGGTTAATACAGCCTGTAACCTTGTAGTGGTTAATACAGTCTGTAACCTTGTAGTGGTTAATACAGCCTGTAACCTTGTAGTGGTTAATACAGCCTGTAACCTTGTAGTGGTTAATACAGCCTGTAACCTTGTAGTGGTTAATACAGCCTGTAACCTTGTAGTGGTTAATACAGCCTGTAACCTTGTAGTGGTTAATACAGCCTGTAACCTTGTAGTGGTTAATACAGCCTGTAACCTTGTAGTGGTTAATACAGCCTGTAACCTTGTAGTGGTTAATACAGCCTGTAACCTTGTAGTGGTTAATACAGCCTGTAACCTTGTAGTGGTTAATACAGCCTGTAACCTTGTAGTGGTTAATACAGCCTGTAACCTTGTAGTGGTTAATACAGCCTGTAACCTTGTAGTGGTTAATACAGCCTGTAACCTTGTAGTGGTTAATACAGCCTGTAACCTTGTAGTGGTTAATACAGCCTGTAACCTTGTAGTGGTTAATACAGCCTGTAACCTTGTAGTGGTTAATACAGCCTGTAACCTTGTAGTGGTTAATACAGCCTGTAACCTTGTAGTGGTTAATACAGCCTGTAACCTTGTAGTGGTTAATACAGCCTGTAACCTTGTAGTGGTTAATACAGCCTGTAACCTTGTAGTGGTTAATACAGCCTGTAACCTTGTAGTGGTTAATACAGCCTGTAACCTTGTAGTGGTTAATACAGCCTGTAACCTTGTAGTGGTTAATACAGCCTGTAACCTTGTAGTGGTTAATACAGCCTGTAACCTTGTAGTGGTTAATACAGCCTGTAACCTTGTAGTGGTTAATACAGCCTGTAACCTTGTAGTGGTTAATACAGCCTGTAACCTTGTAGTAGTTAATACAGCCTGTAACCTTAATACAGCCTGTAACCTTGTAGTGGTTAATACAGCCTGTAACCTTGTAGTGGTTAATACAGCCTGTAACCTTGTAGTGGTTAATACAGCCTGTAACCTTGTAGTGGTTAATACAGCCTGTAACCTTGTAGTGGTTAATACAGCCTGTAACCTTGTAGTGGTTAATACAGCCTGTAACCTTGTAGTAGTTAATACAGCCTGTAACCTTGTAGTGGTTAATACAGCCTGTAACCTTGTAATGGTTAATACAGCCTGTAACCTTGTAGTGGTTAATACAGCCTGTAACCTTGTAGTGGTTAATACAGTCTGTAACCTTGTAGTGGTTAATACAGCCTGTAACCTTGTAGTGGTTAATACAGCCTGTAACCTTGTAGTAGTTAATACAGCCTGTAACCTTGTAGTGGTTAATACAGCCTGTAACCTTGTAGTGGTTAATACAGCCTGTAACCTTGTAGTGGTTAATACAGTCTGTAACCTTGTAGTGGTTAATACAGCCTGTAACCTTGTAGTGGTTAATACAGCCTGTAACCTTGTAGTGGTTAATACAGCCTGTAACCTTGTAGTGGTTAATACAGCCTGTAACCTTGTAGTGGTTAATACAGTCTGTAACCTTGTAGTGGTTAATACAGCCTGTAACCTTGTAGTGGTTAATACAGCCTGTAACCTTAATACAGCCTGTAACCTTAATACAGCCTGTAACCTTGTAGTGGTTAATACAGCCTGTAACCTTGTAGTGGTTAATACAGCCTGTAACCGTGTAGTGGTTAATACAGCCTGTAACCTTAATACAGCCTGTAACCTTGTAGTGGTTAATACAGCCTGTAACCTTGTAGTAGTTAATACAGCCTGTAACCTTAATACAGCCTGTAACCTTGTAGTGGTTAATACAGCCTGTAACCTTGTAGTGGTTAATACAGCCTGTAACCTTGTAGTGGTTAATACAGCCTGTAACCTTGTAGTGGTTAATACAGCCTGTAACCTTGTAGTGGTTAATACAGCCTGTAACCTTGTAGTGGTTAATACAGCCTGTAACCTTGTAGTAGTTAATACAGCCTGTAACCTTGTAGTGGTTAATACAGCCTGTAACCTTGTAATGGTTAATACAGCCTGTAACCTTGTAGTGGTTAATACAGCCTGTAACCTTGTAGTGGTTAATACAGTCTGTAACCTTGTAGTGGTTAATACAGCCTGTAACCTTGTAGTGGTTAATACAGCCTGTAACCTTGTAGTGGTTAATACAGCCTGTAACCTTGTAGTGGTTAATACAGCCTGTAACCTTGTAGTGGTTAATACAGCCTGTAACCTTGTAGTGGTTAATACAGCCTGTAACCTTGTAGTGGTTAATACAGCCTGTAACCTTGTAGTGGTTAATACAGCCTGTAACCTTGTAGTGGTTAATACAGCCTGTAACCTTGTAGTGGTTAATACAGCCTGTAACCTTGTAGTGGTTAATACAGCCTGTAACCTTGTAGTGGTTAATACAGCCTGTAACCTTGTAGTGGTTAATACAGCCTGTAACCTTGTAGTGGTTAATACAGCCTGTAACCTTGTAGTGGTTAATACAGCCTGTAACCTTGTAGTGGTTAATACAGCCTGTAACCTTGTAGTGGTTAATACAGCCTGTAACCTTGTAGTGGTTAATACAGCCTGTAACCTTGTAGTGGTTAATACAGCCTGTAACCTTGTAGTGGTTAATACAGCCTGTAACCTTGTAGTGGTTAATACAGCCTGTAACCTTGTAGTGGTTAATACAGTCTGTAACCTTGTAGTGGTTAATACAGCCTGTGACCTTGTAGTGGTTAATACAGCCTGTAACCTTAATACAGCCTGTAACCTTAATACAGCCTGTAACCTTGTAGTGGTTAATACAGCCTGTAACCTTGTAGTGGTTAATACAGCCTGTAACCGTGTAGTGGTTAATACAGCCTGTAACCTTAATACAGCCTGTAACCTTGTAGTGGTTAATACAGCCTGTAACCTTGTAGTAGTTAATACAGCCTGTAACCTTAATACAGCCTGTAACCTTGTAGTGGTTAATACAGCCTGTAACCTTGTAGTGATTAATACAGCCTGTAACCTTGTAGTGGTTAATACAGCCTGTAACCTTGTAGTGGTTAATACAGCCTGTAACCTTGTAGTGGTTAATACAGCCTGTAACCTTGTAGTGGTTAATACAGCCTGTAACCTTGTAGTAGTTAATACAGCCTGTAACCTTGTAGTGGTTAATACAGCCTGTAACCTTGTAATGGTTAATACAGCCTGTAACCTTGTAGTGGTTAATACAGCCTGTAACCTTGTAGTGGTTAATACAGTCTGTAACCTTGTAGTGGTTAATACAGCCTGTAACCTTGTAGTGGTTAATACAGCCTGTAACCTTGTAGTAGTTAATACAGCCTGTAACCTTGTAGTGGTTAATACAGCCTGTAACCTTGTAGTGGTTAATACAGCCTGTAACCTTGTAGTGGTTAATACAGTCTGTAACCTTGTAGTGGTTAATACAGCCTGTAACCTTGTAGTGGTTAATACAGCCTGTAACCTTGTAGTGGTTAATACAGCCTGTAACCTTGTAGTGGTTAATACAGCCTGTAACCTTGTAGTGGTTAATACAGCCTGTAACCTTGTAGTGGTTAATACAGCCTGTAACCTTGTAGTGGTTAATACAGCCTGTAACCTTGTAGTGGTTAATACAGCCTGTAACCTTGTAGTGGTTAATACAGCCTGTAACCTTGTAGTGGTTAATACAGCCTGTAACCTTGTAGTGGTTAATACAGCCTGTAACCTTAATACAGCCTGTAACCTTGTAGTGGTTAATACAGCCTGTAACCTTGTAGTGGTTAATACAGCCTGTAACCTTGTAGTGGTTAATACAGCCTGTAACCTTGTAGTGGTTAATACAGCCTGTAACCTTGTAGTAGTTAATACAGCCTGTAACCTTAATACAGCCTGTAACCTTGTAGTGGTTAATACAGCCTGTAACCTTGTAGTAGTTAATACAGCCTGTAACCTTGTAGTAGTTAATACAGCCTGTAACCTTAATACAGCCTGTAACCTTGTAGTGGTTAATACAGCCTGTAACCTTGTAGTGGTTAATACAGCCTGTAACCTTGTAGTGGTTAATACAGCCTGTAACCTTGTAGTGGTTAATACAGCCTGTAACCTTGTAGTGGTTAATACAGCCTGTAACCGTGTAGTGGTTAATACAGCCTGTAACCTTAATACAGCCTGTAACCTTGTAGTGGTTAATACAGCCTGTAACCTTGTAGTAGTTAATACAGCCTGTAACCTTAATACAGCCTGTAACCTTGTAGTGGTTAATACAGCCTGTAACCTTGTAGTGGTTAATACAGCCTGTAACCTTGTAGTGGTTAATACAGCCTGTAACCTTGTAGTGGTTAATACAGCCTGTAACCTTGTAGTGGTTAATACAGCCTGTAACCTTGTAGTGGTTAATACAGCCTGTAACCTTGTAGTAGTTAATACAGCCTGTAACCTTGTAGTGGTTAATACAGCCTGTAACCTTGTAATGGTTAATACAGCCTGTAACCTTGTAGTGGTTAATACAGCCTGTAACCTTGTAGTGGTTAATACAGTCTGTAACCTTGTAGTGGTTAATACAGCCTGTAACCTTGTAGTGGTTAATACAGCCTGTAACCTTGTAGTAGTTAATACAGCCTGTAACCTTGTAGTGGTTAATACAGCCTGTAACCTTGTAGTGGTTAATACAGCCTGTAACCTTGTAGTGGTTAATACAGTCTGTAACCTTGTAGTGGTTAATACAGCCTGTAACCTTGTAGTGGTTAATACAGCCTGTAACCGTGTAGTGGTTAATACAGCCTGTAACCTTGTAGTGGTTAATACAGTCTGTAACCTTGTGGTGGTTAATACAGCCTGTGACCTTGTAGTGGTTAATACAGCCTGTAACCTTAATACAGCCTGTAACCTTAATACAGCCTGTAACCTTGTAGTGGTTAATACAGCCTGTAACCTTGTAGTGGTTAATACAGCCTGTAACCGTGTAGTGGTTAATACAGCCTGTAACCTTAATACAGCCTGTAACCTTGTAGTGGTTAATACAGCCTGTAACCTTGTAGTAGTTAATACAGCCTGTAACCTTAATACAGCCTGTAACCTTGTAGTGGTTAATACAGCCTGTAACCTTGTAGTGATTAATACAGCCTGTAACCTTGTAGTGGTTAATACAGCCTGTAACCTTGTAGTGGTTAATACAGCCTGTAACCTTGTAGTGGTTAATACAGCCTGTAACCTTGTAGTGGTTAATACAGCCTGTAACCTTGTAGTAGTTAATACAGCCTGTAACCTTGTAGTGGTTAATACAGCCTGTAACCTTGTAATGGTTAATACAGCCTGTAACCTTGTAGTGGTTAATACAGCCTGTAACCTTGTAGTGGTTAATACAGTCTGTAACCTTGTAGTGGTTAATACAGCCTGTAACCTTGTAGTGGTTAATACAGCCTGTAACCTTGTAGTAGTTAATACAGCCTGTAACCTTGTAGTGGTTAATACAGCCTGTAACCTTGTAGTGGTTAATACAGCCTGTAACCTTGTAGTGGTTAATACAGTCTGTAACCTTGTAGTGGTTAATACAGCCTGTAACCTTGTAGTGGTTAATACAGCCTGTAACCGTGTAGTGGTTAATACAGCCTGTAACCTTGTAGTGGTTAATACAGCCTGTAACCTTGTAGTGGTTAATACAGCCTGTAACCTTGTAGTGGTTAATACAGCCTGTAACCTTGTAGTGGTTAATACAGCCTGTAACCTTGTAGTGGTTAATACAGCCTGTAACCTTGTAGTGGTTAATACAGCCTGTAACCTTGTAGTGGTTAATACAGCCTGTAACCTTGTAGTAGTTAATACAGCCTGTAACCTTGTAGTAGTTAATACAGCCTGTAACCTTAATACAGCCTGTAACCTTGTAGTGGTTAATACAGCCTGTAACCTTGTAGTGGTTAATACAGCCTGTAACCTTAATACAGCCTGTAACCTTAATACAGCCTGTAACCTTGTAGTGGTTAATACAGCCTGTAACCTTGTAGTGGTTAATACAGCCTGTAACCGTGTAGTGGTTAATACAGCCTGTAACCTTAATACAGCCTGTAACCTTGTAGTGGTTAATACAGCCTGTAACCTTGTAGTAGTTAATACAGCCTGTAACCTTAATACAGCCTGTAACCTTGTAGTGGTTAATACAGCCTGTAACCTTGTAGTGATTAATACAGCCTGTAACCTTGTAGTGGTTAATACAGCCTGTAACCTTGTAGTGGTTAATACAGCCTGTAACCTTGTAGTGGTTAATACAGCCTGTAACCTTGTAGTGGTTAATACAGCCTGTAACCTTGTAGTAGTTAATACAGCCTGTAACCTTGTAGTGGTTAATACAGCCTGTAACCTTGTAATGGTTAATACAGCCTGTAACCTTGTAGTGGTTAATACAGCCTGTAACCTTGTAGTGGTTAATACAGTCTGTAACCTTGTAGTGGTTAATACAGCCTGTAACCTTGTAGTGGTTAATACAGCCTGTAACCTTGTAGTAGTTAATACAGCCTGTAACCTTGTAGTGGTTAATACAGCCTGTAACCTTGTAGTGGTTAATACAGCCTGTAACCTTGTAGTGGTTAATACAGTCTGTAACCTTGTAGTGGTTAATACAGCCTGTAACCTTGTAGTGGTTAATACAGCCTGTAACCTTGTAGTGGTTAATACAGCCTGTAACCGTGTAGTGGTTAATACAGCCTGTAACCTTGTAGTGGTTAATACAGCCTGTAACCTTGTAGTGGTTAATACAGCCTGTAACCTTGTAGTGGTTAATACAGCCTGTAACCTTGTAGTGGTTAATACAGTCTGTAACCTTGTAGTGGTTAATACAGCCTGTAACCTTGTAGTGGTTAATACAGCCTGTAACCTTGTAGTAGTTAATACAGCCTGTAACCTTGTAGTGGTTAATACAGCCTGTAACCTTGTAATGGTTAATACAGCCTGTAACCTTGTAGTGGTTAATACAGCCTGTAACCTTGTAGTGGTTAATACAGTCTGTAACCTTGTAGTGGTTAATACAGCCTGTAACCTTGTAGTGGTTAATACAGTCTGTAACCTTGTAGTGGTTAATACAGCCTGTAACCTTGTAGTGGTTAATACAGCCTGTAACCGTGTAGTGGTTAATACAGTCTGTAACCTTGTAGTGGTTAATACAGCCTGTAACCTTGTAGTGGTTAATACAGCCTGTAACCTTGTAGTGGTTAATACAGTCTGTAACCTTGTCGTGGTTAATACAGTCTGTAACCTTGTAGTGGTTAATACAGCCTGTAACCTTGTAGTGGTTAATACAGTCTGTAACCTTGTAGTGGTTAATACAGCCTGTAACCTTGTAGTGGTTAATACAGTCTGTAACCTTGTAGTGGTTAATACAGCCTGTAACCTTGTAGTGGTTAATACAGCCTGTAACCTTGTAGTGGTTAATACAGCCTGTAACCTTGTAGTGGTTAATACAGCCTGTAACCTTATAGTGGTTAATACAGCCTGTAACCTTGTAGTGGTTAATACAGTCTGTAACCTTGTAGTGGTTAATACAGCCTGTAACCTTAATACAGCCTGTAACCTTGTAGTGGTTAATACAGCCTGTAACCTTGTAGTGGTTAATACAGCCTGTAACATTGTAGTGGTTAATACAGCCTGTAACCTTGTAGTGGTTAATACAGTCTGTAACCTTGTAGTGGTTAATACAGCCTGTAACCTTGTAGTGGTTAATACAGTCTGTAACCTTGTAGTGGGTAATACAGCCTGTAACCTTGTAGTGGTTAATACAGCCTGTAACCTTGTAGTGGTTAATACAGCCTGTAACCTTGTAGTGGTTAATACAGTCTGTAACCTTGTAGTGGTTAATACAGCCTGTAACCTTGTAGTGGTTAATACAGCCTGTAACCGTGTAGTGGTTAATACAGCCTGTAACCTTGTAGTGGTTAATACAGCCTGTAACCTTGTAGTGGTTAATACAGCCTGTAACCTTGTAGTGGTTAATACAGCCTGTAACCTTGTAGTGGTTAATACAGCCTGTAACCTTGTAGTGGTTAATACAGCCTGTAACCTTGTAGTGGTTAATACAGCCTGTAACCTTGTAGTGGTTAATACAGCCTGTAACCTTGTAGTGGTTAATACAGCCTGTAACCTTGTAGTGGTTAATACAGCCTGTAACCTTGTAGTGGTTAATACAGCCTGTAACCTTGTAGTGGTTAATACAGCCTGTAACCTTGTAGTGGTTAATACAGCCTGTAACCGTGTAGTGGTTAATACAGCCTGTAACCTTGTAGTGGTTAATACAGCCTGTAACCTTGTAGTGGTTAATACAGCCTGTAACCGTGTAGTGGTTAATACAGCCTGTAACCGTGTAGTGGTTAATACAGCCTGTAACCTTGTAGTGGTTAATACAGCCTGTAACCTTGTAGTGGTTAATACAGCCTGTAACCTTGTAGTGGTTAATACAGCCTGTAACCTTGTAGTGGTTAATACAGCCTGTAACCTTGTAGTGGTTAATACAGCCTGTAACCGTGTAGTGGTTAATACAGCCTGTAACCGTGTAGTGGTTAATACAGCCTGTAACCTTAATACAGCCTGTAACCTTGTAGTGGTTAATACAGTCTGTAACCTTGTAGTGGTTAATACAGCCTGTAACCTTGTAGTGGTTAATACAGCCTGTAACCTTGTAGTGGTTAATACAGCCTGTAACCTTGTAGTGGTTAATACAGCCTGTAACCTTGTAGTGGTTAATACAGCCTGTAACCTTGTAGTGGTTAATACAGCCTGTAACCTTGTAGTGGTTAATACAGCCTGTAACCTTGTAGTGGTTAATACAGCCTGTAACCTTGTAGTGGTTAATACAGCCTGTAACCTTGTAGTGGTTAATACAGCCTGTAACCTTGTAGTGGTTAATACAGCCTGTAACCTTGTAGTGGTTAATACAGCCTGTAACCTTGTAGTGGTTAATACAGCCTGTAACCTTGTAGTAGTTAATACAGCCTGTAACCTTGTAGTGGTTAATACAGTCTGTAACCTTGTAGTGGTTAATACAGCCTGTAACCTTGTAGTGGTTAATACAGCCTGTAACCGTGTAGTGGTTAATACAGCCTGTAACCTTGTAGTGGTTAATACAGCCTGTAACCTTAATACAGTCTGTAACCTTGTAGTGGTTAATACAGCCTGTAACCTTGTAGTGGTTAATACAGCCTGTAACCTTGTAGTGGTTAATACAGCCTGTAACCGTGTAGTGGTTAATACAGCCTGTAACCTTGTAGTGGTTAATACAGCCTGTAACCTTGTAGTGGTTAATACAGCCTGTAACCGTGTAGTGGTTAATACAGCCTGTAACCGTGTAGTGGTTAATACAGCCTGTAACCTTGTAGTGGTTAATACAGCCTGTAACCTTGTAGTGGTTAATACAGCCTGTAACCTTGTAGTGGTTAATACAGCCTGTAACCTTGTAGTGGTTAATACAGCCTGTAACCTTGTAGTGGTTAATACAGCCTGTAACCGTGTAGTGGTTAATACAGCCTGTAACCGTGTAGTGGTTAATACAGCCTGTAACCTTAATACAGCCTGTAACCTTGTAGTGGTTAATACAGTCTGTAACCTTGTAGTGGTTAATACAGCCTGTAACCTTGTAGTGGTTAATACAGCCTGTAACCTTGTAGTGGTTAATACAGCCTGTAACCTTGTAGTGGTTAATACAGCCTGTAACCTTAATACAGCCTGTAACCTTGTAGTGGTTAATACAGTCTGTAACCTTGTAGTGGTTAATACAGCCTGTAACCTTGTAGTGGTTAATACAGCCTGTAACCTTGTAGTGGTTAATACAGCCTGTAACCTTGTAGTGGTTAATACAGTCTGTAACCTTGTAGTGGTTAATACAGCCTGTAACCTTGTAGTGGTTAATACAGCCTGTAACCTTGTAGTGGTTAATACAGCCTGTAACCTTGTAGTGGTTAATACAGCCTGTAACCGTGTAGTGGTTAATACAGCCTGTAACCTTAATACAGCCTGTAACCTTGTAGTGGTTAATACAGCCTGTAACCTTGTAGTGGTTAATACAGCCTGTAACCGTGTAGTGGTTAATACAGCCTGTAACCGTGTAGTGGTTAATACAGCCTGTAACCTTAATACAGCCTGTAACCTTGTAGTGGTTAATACAGTCTGTAACCTTGTAGTGGTTAATACAGCCTGTAATCTTAATACAGCCTGTAACCTTAATACAGTCTGTAACCTTGTAGTGGTTAATACAGCCTGTAACCGTGTAGTGGTTAATACAGCCTGTAACCTTAATACAGCCTGTAACCTTGTAGTGGTTAATACAGTCTGTAACCTTGTAGTGGTTAATACAGCCTGTAACCTTAATACAGCCTGTAACCTTGTAGTGGTTAATACAGCCTGTAACCTTGTAGTAGTTAATACAGCCTGTAACCTTGTAGTGGTTAATGTAGCCTATAATCTTGTAGTGGTTAATGTAGTTGCATGGTGTGGGGGAGGACAGTGGAATACACTAGGTGAAGGAGGAGGAGCCTGAACCTCTAGAACCCTGTGACTCACCCTGCAGATCTCCATCCTATTGGCTGCCTCTTCCATCTCCTCTCTGAGGGCCTCCCCCTTGGCCCCGCCCGCCTGCAGGTTGCTAGGGTGACTGGAGGACTTGGACGACTGGTGAAACCTACAGGAAAGGAGGAGACAGAAGAAGAGTTAGGAGGAGGGATGGAACACCAACACACAGACAGCATCCCAAATGGCATCCTATTCCAGGCTATATAGTGCACTACTTCTGACCAGTAGCGCACTATGTAGGGATTAGGGGCGCGATTTGAGACACAACCACTGAGGGAAGGAACATGCACTTCTAAGCATTATTCTAAACATGAGCATGTCTTAAGAGGTGAAGGCCAGTGAAGAGGGTAGAAGGCTGTATGTTAACATGCAGTCCATCCCTCACCGTGTGCGAGCTGAGTCCATGTCCAGCACCAGCTTGGCTAAATGTTTCCTCTGTTTCTGGATGTTGGGAATGTCCACCTGGGAAGAGACAGGAACACGTCAAACCTCCTCCATAATGTATCTCCACTACATTCACTTATCTACTAGTTAAGTGGGAGTGGAGATGGGAGGAATATTCCACCACCCTGAAGTTAATAGACAATAATGAACATGCTGACATTGTGTCTTAACGATCATGTTCAGTCAGAGACAGTAATGATGAATGTTGTGGGCAGCCTCTGGACAGACAATTATAACAATTATAACTTCAAGTAATGTATGGCTAGGGACAGTAGGACTCACCTCATCATAGGGACAGTAGGACTCACCTCATCATAGAGACAGTAGGACTCACCTCATCATAGACAGTAGGACTCACCTCATCATAGACAGTAGGACTCACCTCATCATAGGGACAGTAGGACTCACCTCATCATAGAGACAGTAGGACTCACCTCATCATAGGGACAGTAGGACTCACCTCATCATAGAGACAATAGGACTCACCTCATCATAGAGACATTAAGACTCACTTCATCATAGAGACAGTAGGACTCACCTCATCATAGAGACAATAGGACTCACCTCATCATAGAGACATTAAGACTCACTTCATCATAGAGACAGTAGGACTCACCTCATCATAGAGACAATAGGACTCACCTCATCATAGAAACATTAAGACTCACTTCATCATAGGGACAGTAGGACTCACCTCATCATAGAGACAGTAGGACTCACCTCATCATAGGGACAGTAGGACTCACCTCATCATAGAGACAATAGGACTCACCTCATCATAGAGACAGTAGGACTCACCTCATCATAGACATTAGGACTCACCTCATCATAGACAGTAGGACTCACCTCATCATAGAGACAGTAGGACTCACCTCATCATAGACAGTAGGACTCACCTCATCATAGAGACAATAGGACTCACCTCATCATAGAGACAGTAGGACTCACCTCATCATAGACATTAGGACTCACCTCATCATAGACAGTAGGACTCACCTCAGCCAGCTCATAGAGAGGCTCCACCACATCATAGAGACAGTAGGACTCACCACATCATAGAGACAGTAGGACTCACCTCATCATAGAGACAATAGGACTCACCTCATCATAGAGACAGTAGGACTCACCTCATCATAGACAGTAGGACTCACCTCATCATAGACAGTAGGACTCACCTCATCATAGACAGTAGGACTCACCTCAGCCAGCTCATAGAGAGGCTCCACCACATCCTTCTCTATCTGGAACTCAAACTGAATCAGTTCCTGGGCCAGCTTCTCCTCTGTCTCCCCACACAGGTTCAGCATCTTCCTGTTAGGGGAACAGAGCCAATCAAAACATCAGCTAGGTCCCTGCCACAGCCAATCACAATGTCAGCTAGGTCCCTGCCACAGCCAATCTCAATGTCAGCTAGGTCCCAGTCAATCACAACATCAGCTAGGACCCGGCCACAAGCAATCACAACGTCAGATAGGACGCAGCCATAGCCAATCACAACGTCAGCTAGGACCCGGCTTCAGCTAATCAGAATGCATGGGATAGAGAACAAGGTCAAAGAGGACAGAGTGGAATTATGGCAGAATCAACATAAAAAAGGTGTGTGCGTGAATGTGTGTGTGTGTGAGTGAGTGAGTGAGTGAGTGAGTGAGTGAGTGAGTGAGTGAGTGAGTGAGTGAGTGAATGAGTGAATGAGTGAGTGAGTGCGTATACAGGGACTCACCCTAGTAGAGAGTCGTCCCCCAGCACAGCAGCTCCTTCTACCATACATTGTGCCAGGATGGTTAGTGGGAGCTTTTTCTGATACAAGACAGACAGAATTAACATGCAGTATTTCATATCAGCGCACAAGGTAGCAGAACATGTTCCTCTGTCACTGTGAACGGGGATATTATGGTCTTGTATTTATTCCTGGTTTATTTGAATAGGACAGATAGAAACTCACAGACACATTGAATAAACAAGAATCCGATAGGTCCTTACCGAGGGAGACTTGACTGATTTCTTCTCTCTCTCTTCAGCCCCTTGCTGGCCCTGCAGGCAGGCCGTCAGCTTCTTGTGAGTGCTGTGGGTCACCTGTTTGACCAGGTCCAACCGCTTCTCCACCTAGACCAGCACAGCAACACGTATCAGACACCGCGCTAACAGGTAGGCCAGAAATCACACACACAGGCACACACACACACACACACTTATTTACCTGCAGAAGATCGTCGCTTAACACTTCAGTTTTTTCTGCCCTAGAAAGAGAAAACATACCAGTCAGGACTGGGTTAGGGTGGAGAGGGTAGAAGGAGAAAACATACCAGTCAGGATTGGGTTAGGGTGGAGAGGATAGAAGGAGAAAACATACCAGTCAGGATTGGGTTAGGGTGGAGAGGGTAGAAGGAGAAAACATACCAGTCAGGATTGGGTTAGGGTGGAGAGGGTAGAAGGAGAAAACATACCAGTCAGGATTGGGTTAGGGTGGAGAGGATAGAAGGAGAAAACATACCAGTCAGGATTGGGTTAGGGTGGAGAGGATAGAAGGAGAAAACATACCAGTCAGGATTGGGTTAGGGTGGAGAGGGTAGAAGGAGAAAACATACCAGTCAGGATTGGGTTAGGGTGGAGAGGGTAGAAAGAGAAAACATACCAGTCAGGACTGGGTTAGGGTGGAGAGGGTAGAAGGAGAAAACATACCAGTCAGGATTGGGTTAGGGTGGAGAGAATAGAAGGAGAAAACATACCAGTCAGGACTGGGTTAGGGTGGAGAGGATAGAAGGAGAAAACATACCAGTCAGGACTGGGTTAGGGTGGAGAGGATAGAAGGAGAAAACATACCAGTCAGGATTGGGTTAGGGTGGAGAGGGTAGAAAGAGAAAACATACCAGTCAGGACTGGGTTAGGGTGGAGAGGGTAGAAGGAGAAAACATACCACTCAGGACTGGGTTAGGGTGGAGAGGGTAGAAGGAGAAAACATACCACTCAGGACTGGGTTAGGGTGGAGAGGATAGAAGGAGAAAACATACCAGTCAGGATTGGGTTAGGGTGGAGAGGATAGAAGGAGAAAACAGACCAGTCAGGATTGGGTTAGGGTGGAGAGGATAGAAGGACAAAACAGACCAGTCAGGATTGGGTTAGGGTGGAGAGGGTAGAAGGAGAAAACATACCAGTCAGGCTTGGGTTAGGGTGGAGAGGGTAGAAGGAGTAAACATACCAGTCAGGATTGGGTTAGGGTGGAGAGGATAGAAGGAGAAAACATACCAGTCAGGATTGGGTTAGGGTGGAGAGGATAGAAGGAGAAAACATACCAGTCAGGATTGGGTTAGGGTGGAGAGGGTAGAAGGAGAAAACATACCAGTCAGGACTGGGTTAGGGTGGAGGGGATAGAAGGAGAAAACATACCAGTCAGGATTGGGTTAGGGTGGAGAGGATAGAAGGAGAAAACATACCAGTCAGGATTGGGTTAGGGTGGAGAGGATAGAAGGAGAAAACATACCAGTCAGGATTGGGTTAGGGTGGAGAGGGTAGAAGGAGAAAACATACCAGTCAGGATTGGGTTAGGGTGGAGAGGATAGAAGGAGAAAACATACCAGTCAGGATTGGGTTAGGGTGGAGGGGATAGAAGGAGAAAACATACCAGTCAGGATTGGGTTAGGGTGGAGAGGGTAGAAGGAGAAAACATACCAGTCAGGATTGGGTTAGGGTGGAGAGGATAGAAGGAGAAAACATACCAGTCAGGATTGGGTTAGGGTGGAGAGGGTAGAAGGAGAAAACATACCAGTCAGGATTGGGTTAGGGTGGAGAGGGTTTGAATGATTTAACAAGAACACACTCAACAAGCCTCTGGGGAATCTCCTTCAGTACTTGATGTAGTTATTTGAATCAAGTTGCAGAGCCTTCAGAAAGTATTCACACCCCTTGTCTTACTCCACATGTTGTTGTGTTACAACCTCAATTCAAAATGGATCAAAATAATAATAATTCTCACCCATCTACACACAATACCCCATAATGACAAAGTGATAACATGTTTTTAGAAATCTTAGCAAATTTATTGAAAATAAAATGCAGAAATATGTTATTTACATATAGAAGCACCTTTGACAGCGATTACAGCTGTGAGTCTTTCTGGGTCTCTAAGCATTCCAACCTGAGTTGTGCAACATTTACCCATAATTCTTCAAGCTCTTCAAATTGGTTGTTGATCATTGCTAGACAACCATTTTTCAGGTCATGCCATAGATTTTCAAGTACATTTAAGTCAAAACTGTAACTCAGCACTCAGGAACAGTCACTGTCTTCTTGGTAAGCAACTCCAGTGTATATTTGGCCTTGTGTTTTATGTTATTGTCCTGATGAAAGGTGAATTCATCTCCCAGTGTCTGGTTGAAAGCAGACTGAACCACGTTTCCCTCTAGGATTGTGTGCTTAGTTCCATTACATGTATTTTTTATCCTGAAAAATCTCCCCAGTCCTTAACGATTACAAGCATATCCCTAACATGATGCAGCCACCACTATGCTCTGTCCACTATGATTCCCTCGTCAATCTACACACAATACCCCATAATGACAAAGTGAAAACAGTGTTTTTCTAAATGTACATAAGAAAGTACGTATTCAGACCCTTTGCTATGAGACTTGGAATTGAGCTCTGTGGTAAATTCAATTGATTGGACATGATTTGGAAAGGCACACACCTGTCTATATAAGGTTCCACAGTTGACAGTGCATGTCAGAGAAAAAAACAAGCCATGAGGTTGAAGGAATTGTCGGTAGAGCACCGAGACAGGATTGTGTCGAGGCACAGATCTGGGGAAGGGTACCAAAAAATATCTGTAACATTGAAGGTCTCAAAGAACACAGTGGCCACTGTGTTCTCCCATCTTCTCCCATCTTCCTCTGTGGAGATGGGAGAACCTTCCAGGATGACAACCATCTCTGCAGCACTCCACCAATCAGGCCTTTATGGTAGAGTGGCCAGACGACACTCCTCAGTAAACGGCACATGACAGCCAGCTCAGAGTTTGCCGAAAGATACCTAAAGACTCTCAGACCATGAGAAACAAGATTCTCTGGTCTGATGAAACCAAGATTGAACTCTTTGGCATGAATGCCAAGAAGAGCTATATCGTGAGATATATATGTCTATAAGAGCTATATGGTGAGATATATATGTCTATAAGAGCTGTATGGTGAGATATATATGTCTATAAGCACTATATGGTGAGATATATATGTCTATAAGAGCTATATGGTGAGATATATATGTCTATAAGAGCTATATGGGGAGATATATATGTCTATGAGCTGTATGGTGAGATATATATGTCTATAAGAGCTGTATAGCTCTCTGGGGATCATGTGTCTCAGAGTATTGGAGTGGTAAGAGTGAACACATCCAACTCTAATGACAAACTGAGCAGTTCTATCCAGTTAAATGGAAGCAAGGCCAGCTGTTTTGAATGACTGATTTCATTGCGTGTATCAGTATCAAACTGAAAGGGTATTATTGACTAGGCTGAGCAGGATAGAGGACAAAGGTTGACATATTTCACCAATCAGAGTCGTGTCCTGAAACACTTTGAAACGGGGAGATACTACCTGAAGTTGTCAAAGAAGATATGAACCACACACTTTTATTTTCCGTTAATAAATGTAGTTATAGTGCGTCCTACTGAACACAATCTAGGTCTCTAATCTCAGAAGGCAGGTGTTAGGATGGTGTGTGTGTGTGGGGATGGGGACATCCCCTCAGGCCATGGCTCTGCCTCATGCTTCAAGTGAATAAATAAACAAAATAATGAATTAATTTTCCAAGCTGCCAACAGCAGATGCTTCAAGTCCAATTGCAGCAGAGAAACAAACAGGACGGACAAACATAGCAGTGAATACAGTCTACGGATGTCAATGACCAGACCACTGCTTATAATAACCCTGCTGATAATAACCCTGCTGATAATAACCCTGCTGATAATAACCCTGCTGATAATAACCCTGCTGATTAGCAGGGTTACCCTGCTGATTAGGTCAGCAGGGTGGTCCCGTGTGGCTCAGTTGGTAGAGCATGGCGCTTGCAACGCCAGGGTTGTGGGTTCATTCCCCACGGGGGGACCAGGATGAATATGTATGAACTTTCCAATTTGTAAGTCGCTCTGGATAAGAGCGTCTGCTAAATGACTTAAATGTAAATGTAAATGTAAATTAGAACCCTGCTGATTAGAACCCTGCTGATTACACCACTGCTGATAATAACCCTGCTGATTAGAACCCTGCTGATTAGATCCCTGCTGATTAGAACCCTGCTGATTAGAACCCTGCTGATTAGAACCCTGCTGATTAGAACCCTGCTGATTAGAACCCTGCTGATTAGACCACTGCTGATTAGAACCCTGCTGATTAGATCACTGCTGATTAGAACCCTGCTGATTAGAACCCTGCTGATTAGAACCCTGCTGATTAGAACCCTGCTGATTAGATCCCTGCTGATTAGAACCCTGCTGATTACACCACTGCTGATTACACCACTGCTGATTAGAACCCTGCTGATTATAACCCTGCTGATTATGACCCTGCTGATTAGGACCCTGCTGATTAGAACCCTGCTGATTAGGACCCTGCTGATTAGAACCCTGCTGATTAGACCACCGCTGATTAGAACCCTGCTGATTAGACCACCGCTGATTAGAACCCTGCTGATTAGACTCCTGCTGATTAGAATCCTGCTGATTAGATCCCTGCTGATTAGGACCCTGCTGATTAGGACCCTGCTGATTAGGACCCTGCTGATTAGAACCCTGCTGATTAGAACCCTGCTAATTGAACCCCTGCTGATTAGACCACCGCTGATTAGAACCCTGCTGATTAGACTCCTGCTGATTAGAACCCTGCTGATTAGAACCCTGCTGATTAGACTCCTGCTGATTATAACCCTGCTGATTAGAACCCTGCTGATTAGACCACTGCTGATTTGACCACTGCTGATTAGAACCCTGCTGATTAGAACCCTGCTGATTAGAACCCTGCTGATTAGAACCCTGCTGATTACAACCCTGCTGATTACAACCCTGCTGATTAGAACCCTGCTGATTAGAACCCTGCTGATTAGACCACTGCTGATTAGAACCCTGCTGATTAGAACCCTGCTGATTTGACCACTGCTGATTAGAACCCTGCTGATTAGAACCCTGCTGATTAGACCCCTGCTGATTAGACCCCTGCTGATTAGACCCCTGCTGATTAGAACCCTGCTGATTAGAACCCTGCTGATTAGAACCCTGCTGATTAGACCTCTGCTCTGCTGTTCTGCTGTGTGAAGGTTGGATGAGAGCCTGGTCCAGGGCTTCATCTCGATAGTCTAATGTGACTTCCATCCTTCATCTCCTCTCCATCTACACTTTGAAGAACCATTTTTGGTTCCAGTTAGAACTCTTTTGGTTCCAGTTATAACCCTTTTGGTTCCAGTAGAACCCTTTTGGTTCCAGTTATAATCCTTTTGGTTCCAGGTAGAACCCTTTTGGTTCCATTTATAACCCTTTTGGTTCCAGGTAGAAACTTTTCCACTGAGGGTTCTACTGATCTGAAAACACAGGATGTGTCAAAGCAATATGAAGGATGGCTGCCTATTACACAGCCTGCTAAAAGACTCTTCTGTCCACGTTCAGCTCATCACAGTAGATGGGGGAAAGGAAACGAGAAGAGGAAGCCACTTCTAGAGTATTGAGATATTGAGATAGACCCCATGACTGAAGGGTCGTGCATCAGTCAGATGAAAGCAGTGAGCCAGAACACTGAATGGCCCACCATTAGAACAGCACCCACCACTAGGGTGCTATGAAACACGATGACCATAAAGTAGGACTGATCTCTGAGGACGTTTGGGTTGGAACTCCCTGACGTTTAATGACCAATAAAATAGCTGTTTTCTCACAGATGCATGTCGGATGAGAGGGGCTCTATACTGAGAGCACTTTTACTGAAGAAACGGCTTGTTCATCATGTTCAGAATGACATAATAAAGCACAACATGACAACAAAACGTTAATTTAGGCCTATGAATGTTATGATAAACAGAGTCATCTGTTCCAGAAGTTTTGAGGGCACAATGTGTGCTGGTCCATGATGCTTCACTATGTCTGCATCACAAACGGCACCCTAGTCCCTTTCTAAGTAGCCTTGTATGAGCCGTACTGCCCAGGGACAGGTGCTGGTCTAAAGTAGTGCACTATGTAGGGAATCTCTGGGTCCTGGTCTAAAGTAGTGCACTATGTAGGGAATCTCTGGGTCCTGGTCTAAAGTAGTGCACTATGTAGGGAATCTCTGGGTCCTGGTCAAAAGTAGTGCACTATGTAGGGAATCTCTGGGTCCTGGTCAAAAGTAGTGCACTATATAGGGAATCTCTGGGTCCTGGTCAAAAGTAGTGCACTATGTAGGGAATCTCTGGGTCCTGGTCAAAAGTAGTGCACTATATAGGGAATCTCTGGGTCCTGGTCAAAAGTAGTGCACTATGTAGGGAATCTCTGGGTCCTGGTCAAAAGTAGTGCACTATTTAGGGAATCCCTGGGTCCTGGTCAAAAGTAGTGCACTATGTAGGGAAACTCTGGGTCCTGGTCAAAAGTAGTGCACTATATAGGGAATCTCTGGGTCCTGGTCAAAAGCAGTGCACCATGTATCGAATCTCTGGGTCCTGGTCAAAAGTAGTGCACTATATAGGGAATCTCTGGGTCCTGGTCTAAAGTAGTGCACTATATAGGGAATAGGGTTCCATTTGGAACACAGACTGTGTGTTCTTAACAAAGCTCGGAGAACAGGATGAATGAAAACTCTCTCTCTCCATTCCGTTCTTTAATTAAAAGGAGCTCACACACACCACAATCTGCCTCAGCATTACAAGGCAGCCTGACCAAACTGTCCATTCAGAGCTAAGGGGGACAAGGGTACTTTCTGTGTGTATGGGCTGCTGGCTGACACAGCAGGAAGCACCACGGCGGCCGGCCCGTCTGACCAGTGGACACGGCCAATAATCTAGGCCTGTAGTAGACTATAGATTTATAATGACTAGAATGCCCTGTAGAACATATAATTAGAATGACTAGAATGCCCTGTAGAACATAGAATTAGAATGACTAGAATGCCCTGTAGAACATAGAATTAGAATGACTAGAATGCCCTGTAGAACATAGAATTAGAAGGACTAGAATGCCCTGTAGAACATAGAATTAGAAGGACTAGAATGCCCTGTAGAACATAGAATTAGAAGGACTAGAATGCCCTGTAGAATGACTAGAATGCCCTGTAGAACATAGAATTAGAAGGACTAGAATGCCCTGTAGAACATAGAATTAGAAGGACTAGAATGCCCTGTAGAACATAGAATTAGAAGGACTAGAATGCCCTGTAGAACATAGAATTAGAAGGACTAGAATG